>NW_027184431.1:0-36361 GCF_000393655.2 Nicotiana sylvestris
ACCCTAATGCTGACTGAATGGAAAAAGTTCAAATTAGGGTTTAAAACCCTAATGCAGACTGAATGGAAAAAGTTCAGTTTAGGGTTTAAAACCCTAATGCTGATTGAAGGAAAAAGTTCAGTTTAGGGTTTAAAACCCTAATGCTGACTGAAAGGAAAAAGTTCAGTTTAGGGTTTAAAACCCTAATGCTGACTGAATGGAAAAATTCAGTTTAGGGTTTAAAACCCTAATGCTGATTAAAGGAAAAAGTTCAGTTTAGGGTTTAAAACCCTAATGCTGACTGGATGGAAAAAGTTCAAATTAGGGTTAAAAACCCTAATGCAGACTGAATGGAAAAAGTTCAGCTTAGGGTTTAAAACCCTAATGCCGACTAAAGGAAATAATTTAGTTTAGGGTTTAAAACCCTAATGTTGATTAAAGGAAAAAGTTCAGTTTAGGGTTTAAAACCCTAGTGCTGACATAATGAAAAAGTTCAGTTTTAGGGTTTAAAACCCTAATGCTGATTAAAGGAAAAAGTTCAGTTTAGGGTTTAAAACCCTAATGCTGACTGAATGGAAAATGTTCAGTTTAGGGTTTAAAACCCTAATGCTGACTAAAGGAAAGAGTTCAGTTTAGGGTTTAAAACCCTAATGCTGACTGAATGGAAAAAGTTCAAATTAGGGTTTAAAACCCTAATGCAGACTGAATGGAAAAAGTTCAGTTTAGGGTTTAAAACCCTAATGCTGATTGAAGGAAAAAGTTCAGTTTAGGGTTTAAAACCCTAATGCTGACTGAATGGAAAAAGTTCAGTTTAGGGTTTAAAACCCTAATGCTGATTAAAGGAAAAAGTTCAGTTTAGGGTTTAAAACCATAGTGTTGACTGAATGGAAAAATTCAGTTTAGGGTTTAAAACCCTAATGTTGACTGAATGGAAAAGTTCAGTTTAGGGTTTAAAACCCTAAAGCTGACTGAATGGAAAAAGTTCAGTTTAGGGTTTAAAACCCTAATGCTGACTAAAGGAAAGAGTTCAGTTTAGGGTTTAAAACGCTAATGCTGATTAAAGGAAAAAGTTCAGTTTAGGGTTTAAAGCCCTAGTGCTGACTGAATGGAAAAAGTTCAGTTTAGGGTTTAAAACCCTAATGCTAATTAAAGGAAAAAGTTCAGTTTAGGGTTTAAAACTATAATGTTGACTGAATGGAAAAATTCAGTTTAAGGATTAAAACCCTAATGCTGATTAAAGGAAAAAGTTTAGTTTAGAGTTTAAAACCCTAATGCTGACTGAATAGAAAAAGTTCAGTTTATGGTTTAAAACCGTAATGCTGACTGAATGGAAAAGTTCAGTTTAGGGTTTAAAATCCTAATGCTGATTAAAGGAAAAAGTTCAGTTTAGGGTTTAAAACCCTAATGCTGACTGAATGGAAAAATTCAGTTTAGCGTTTAAAACCCTAATGCTGATTAAAGGAAAAAGTTCAGTTTAGGGTTTAAAACCCTAATGCTGACTTAAAGGAAAAAGTTCAGTTTAGGGTTTAAAACCCTAATGCTGACTGAATGGAAAAAGTTCAGTTTAGGGTTTAAAACCCTAATGCTGACTGAATGGAAAAATTCAGTTTAGGGTTTAAAACCCTAATGCTGATTAAAGGAAAAAGTTCAGTTTAGGGTTTAAAACCCTAATGCTGACTGGATGGAAAAAGTTCAGTTTAGGGTTTAAAACCCTAATGCTCACTGAATGGAAAAAGTTCAGCTTAGGGTTTAAAACACTAATGCCGACTAAAGGAAATAATTTAGTTTAGGGTTTAAAACCCTAATGTTGATTAAAGGAAAAAGTTCAGTTTAGGGTTTAAAACCCTAGTGCTGACAGAATGAAAAAGTTCAGTTTTATGGTTTAAAACCCTAATGCTGATTAAAGGAAAAAGTTCAGTTTAGGGTTTAAAACCCTAATGCTGACTGAATGGAAAATGTTCAGTTTAGGGTTTAAAACCCTAATGCTGACTAAAGGAAAGAGTTCAGTTTAGGGTTTAAAACCCTAATGCTGATTAAAGGAAAAAGTTCAGTTTAGGGTTTAAAACCCTAATGCTGACTGAATGGAAAAAGTTCAGTTTAGGATTTAAAACCCTAATGCCGACTAAAGGAAAGAGTTCAGTTTAGGGTTTAAAACCCTAATGCTGATTAAAGGAAAAAGTTCAGTTTAGGGTTTAAAACCCTAGTGTTGACTGAATGGAAAAATTCAGTTTAGGGTTTAAAACCCTAATGTTGACTGAATGGAAAAGTTCAGTTTAGGGTTTAAAACCCTAATGCTGACTGAATGGAAAAAGTTCAGTTTAGGGTTTAAAACCCTAATGCTGACTAAAGGAAAGAGTTTAGTTTAGGGTTTAAAACGCTAATGCTGATTAAAGGAAAAAGTTCAGTTTAGGGTTTAAAACCCTAATGCTGACTGAATGGAAAAGTTTAGTTTAGGGTTTAAAACCCTAATGCTGATTAAAGGAAAAAGTTCAGTTTAGGGTTTAAAACCATAATGCTGACTGAATGGAAAAATTCAGTTTAAGGATTAAAACCCTAATGCTGATTAAAGGAAAAAATTTAGTTTAGAGTTTAAAACCCTAATGCTGACTAAATAGAAAAAGTTCAGTTTAGGGTTTAAAACCGTAATGCTGACTGAATGGAAAAGTTCAGTTTAGGGTTTAAAATCCTAATGCTGATTAAAGGAAAAAGTTCAGTTTAGGGTTTAAAACCCTAATGCTGACTGAATGGAAAAATTCAGTTTAGCGTTTAAAACCCTAATGCTGATTAAAGGAAAAAGTTCAGTTTAGGGTTTAAAACCCTAATGCTGACTGAATGGAAAAAGTTCAGTTTAGGGTTTAAAACCCTAATGCTGACTGAATTGAAAAAGTTTAGTTTAGGGTTTAAAATCCTAATGCTGACTAAAGGGAAGAGTTCACTATAGGGTTTAAAACCCTAATGCTGATTAAAGGAAAAAGTTCAGTTTTAGGGTTTAAAACCCTAATGCTGACTGAATGGAAAAAGTTTAAATTAGGGTTTAAAACCCTAATGCAGACTGAATGGAAAAAGTTCAGTTTAGGGTTTAAAACCCTAATGCTGATTGAAGGAAAAAGTTCAGTTTAGGGTTTAAAACCCTAATGCTGACTGAATGGAAAAAGTTCAGTTTAGGGTTTAAAACCCTAATGCTGACTGAATGGAAAAATTCAGTTTAGGGTTTAAAACCCTAATGCTGATTAAAGGAAAAAGTTCAGTTTAGGGTTTAAAACCCTAATGCTGACTGGATGGAAAAAGTTCAGTTTAGGGTTTAAAACCCTAATGCTCACTGAATGGAAAAAGTTCAGCTTAGGGTTTAAAACACTAATGCCGACTAAAGGAAATAATTTAGTTTAGGGTTTAAAACCCTAATGTTGATTAAAGGAAAAAGTTCAGTTTAGGGTTTAAAACCCTAGTGCTGACAGAATGAAAAAGTTCAGTTTTATGGTTTAAAACCCTAATGCTGATTAAAGGAAAAAGTTCAGTTTAGGGTTTAAAACCCTAATGCTGACTGAATGGAAAATGTTCAGTTTAGGGTTTAAAACCCTAATGCTGACTAAAGGAAAGAGTTCAGTTTAGGGTTTAAAACCCTAATGCTGATTAAAGGAAAAAGTTCAGTTTAGGGTTTAAAACCCTAATGCTGACTGAATGGAAAAAGTTCAGTTTAGGATTTAAAACCCTAATGCCGACTAAAGGAAAGAGTTCAGTTTAGGGTTTAAAACCCTAATGCTGATTAAAGGAAAAAGTTCAGTTTAGGGTTTAAAACCCTAGTGTTGACTGAATGGAAAAATTCAGTTTAGGGTTTAAAACCCTAATGTTGACTGAATGGAAAAGTTCAGTTTAGGGTTTAAAACCCTAATGCTGACTGAATGGAAAAAGTTCAGTTTAGGGTTTAAAACCCTAATGCTGACTAAAGGAAAGAGTTTAGTTTAGGGTTTAAAACGCTAATGCTGATTAAAGGAAAAAGTTCAGTTTAGGGTTTAAAACCCTAATGCTGACTGAATGGAAAAGTTTAGTTTAGGGTTTAAAACCCTAATGCTGATTAAAGGAAAAAGTTCAGTTTAGGGTTTAAAACCATAATGCTGACTGAATGGAAAAATTCAGTTTAAGGATTAAAACCCTAATGCTGATTAAAGGAAAAAATTTAGTTTAGAGTTTAAAACCCTAATGCTGACTAAATAGAAAAAGTTCAGTTTAGGGTTTAAAACCGTAATGCTGACTGAATGGAAAAGTTCAGTTTAGGGTTTAAAATCCTAATGCTGATTAAAGGAAAAAGTTCAGTTTAGGGTTTAAAACCCTAATGCTGACTGAATGGAAAAATTCAGTTTAGCGTTTAAAACCCTAATGCTGATTAAAGGAAAAAGTTCAGTTTAGGGTTTAAAACCCTAATGCTGACTGAATGGAAAAAGTTCAGTTTAGGGTTTAAAACCCTAATGCTGACTGAATTGAAAAAGTTTAGTTTAGGGTTTAAAATCCTAATGCTGACTAAAGGGAAGAGTTCACTATAGGGTTTAAAACCCTAATGCTGATTAAAGGAAAAAGTTCAGTTTTAGGGTTTAAAACCCTAATGCTGACTGAATGGGAAAAGTTCAGTTTAGGGTTTAAAACCCTAATGCTGACTGAATGGAAAAAGTTCAAATTAGGGTTTAAAACCCTAATGCAGACTGAATGGAAAAAGTTCAGTTTAGGGTTTAAAACCCTAATGCTGATTGAAGGAAAAAGTTCAGTTTAGGGTTTAAAACCCTAATGCTGACTGAAAGGAAAAAGTTCAGTTTAGGGTTTAAAACCCTAATGCTGACTGAATGGAAAAATTCAGTTTAGGGTTTAAAACCCTAATGCTGATTAAAGGAAAAAGTTCAGTTTAGGGTTTAAAACCCTAATGCTGACTGGATGGAAAAAGTTCAAATTAGGGTTAAAAACCCTAATGCAGACTGAATGGAAAAAGTTCAGCTTAGGGTTTAAAACCCTAATGCCGACTAAAGGAAATAATTTAGTTTAGGGTTTAAAACCCTAATGTTGATTAAAGGAAAAAGTTCAGTTTAGGGTTTAAAACCCTAGTGCTGACATAATGAAAAAGTTCAGTTTTAGGGTTTAAAACCCTAATGCTGATTAAAGGAAAAAGTTCAGTTTAGGGTTTAAAACCCTAATGCTGACTGAATGGAAAATGTTCAGTTTAGGGTTTAAAACCCTAATGCTGACTAAAGGAAAGAGTTCAGTTTAGGGTTTAAAACCCTAATGCTGACTGAATGGAAAAAGTTCAAATTAGGGTTTAAAACCCTAATGCAGACTGAATGGAAAAAGTTCAGTTTAGGGTTTAAAACCCTAATGCTGATTGAAGGAAAAAGTTCAGTTTAGGGTTTAAAACCCTAATGCTGACTGAATGGAAAAAGTTCAGTTTAGGGTTTAAAACCCTAATGCTGATTAAAGGAAAAAGTTCAGTTTAGGGTTTAAAACCATAGTGTTGACTGAATGGAAAAATTCAGTTTAGGGTTTAAAACCCTAATGTTGACTGAATGGAAAAGTTCAGTTTAGGGTTTAAAACCCTAAAGCTGACTGAATGGAAAAAGTTCAGTTTAGGGTTTAAAACCCTAATGCTGACTAAAGGAAAGAGTTCAGTTTAGGGTTTAAAACGCTAATGCTGATTAAAGGAAAAAGTTCAGTTTAGGGTTTAAAGCCCTAGTGCTGACTGAATGGAAAAAGTTCAGTTTAGGGTTTAAAACCCTAATGCTAATTAAAGGAAAAAGTTCAGTTTAGGGTTTAAAACTATAATGTTGACTGAATGGAAAAATTCAGTTTAAGGATTAAAACCCTAATGCTGATTAAAGGAAAAAGTTTAGTTTAGAGTTTAAAACCCTAATGCTGACTGAATAGAAAAAGTTCAGTTTATGGTTTAAAACCGTAATGCTGACTGAATGGAAAAGTTCAGTTTAGGGTTTAAAATCCTAATGCTGATTAAAGGAAAAAGTTCAGTTTAGGGTTTAAAACCCTAATGCTGACTGAATGGAAAAATTCAGTTTAGCGTTTAAAACCCTAATGCTGATTAAAGGAAAAAGTTCAGTTTAGGGTTTAAAACCCTAATGCTGACTTAAAGGAAAAAGTTCAGTTTAGGGTTTAAAACCCTAATGCTGACTGAATGGAAAAAGTTCAGTTTAGGGTTTAAAACCCTAATGCTGACTGAATGGAAAAATTCAGTTTAGGGTTTAAAACCCTAATGCTGATTAAAGGAAAAAGTTCAGTTTAGGGTTTAAAACCCTAATGCTGACTGGATGGAAAAAGTTCAGTTTAGGGTTTAAAACCCTAATGCTCACTGAATGGAAAAAGTTCAGCTTAGGGTTTAAAACACTAATGCCGACTAAAGGAAATAATTTAGTTTAGGGTTTAAAACCCTAATGTTGATTAAAGGAAAAAGTTCAGTTTAGGGTTTAAAACCCTAGTGCTGACAGAATGAAAAAGTTCAGTTTTATGGTTTAAAACCCTAATGCTGATTAAAGGAAAAAGTTCAGTTTAGGGTTTAAAACCCTAATGCTGACTGAATGGAAAATGTTCAGTTTAGGGTTTAAAACCCTAATGCTGACTAAAGGAAAGAGTTCAGTTTAGGGTTTAAAACCCTAATGCTGATTAAAGGAAAAAGTTCAGTTTAGGGTTTAAAACCCTAATGCTGACTGAATGGAAAAAGTTCAGTTTAGGATTTAAAACCCTAATGCCGACTAAAGGAAAGAGTTCAGTTTAGGGTTTAAAACCCTAATGCTGATTAAAGGAAAAAGTTCAGTTTAGGGTTTAAAACCCTAGTGTTGACTGAATGGAAAAATTCAGTTTAGGGTTTAAAACCCTAATGTTGACTGAATGGAAAAGTTCAGTTTAGGGTTTAAAACCCTAATGCTGACTGAATGGAAAAAGTTCAGTTTAGGGTTTAAAACCCTAATGCTGACTAAAGGAAAGAGTTTAGTTTAGGGTTTAAAACGCTAATGCTGATTAAAGGAAAAAGTTCAGTTTAGGGTTTAAAACCCTAATGCTGACTGAATGGAAAAGTTTAGTTTAGGGTTTAAAACCCTAATGCTGATTAAAGGAAAAAGTTCAGTTTAGGGTTTAAAACCATAATGCTGACTGAATGGAAAAATTCAGTTTAAGGATTAAAACCCTAATGCTGATTAAAGGAAAAAATTTAGTTTAGAGTTTAAAACCCTAATGCTGACTAAATAGAAAAAGTTCAGTTTAGGGTTTAAAACCGTAATGCTGACTGAATGGAAAAGTTCAGTTTAGGGTTTAAAATCCTAATGCTGATTAAAGGAAAAAGTTCAGTTTAGGGTTTAAAACCCTAATGCTGACTGAATGGAAAAATTCAGTTTAGCGTTTAAAACCCTAATGCTGATTAAAGGAAAAAGTTCAGTTTAGGGTTTAAAACCCTAATGCTGACTGAATGGAAAAAGTTCAGTTTAGGGTTTAAAACCCTAATGCTGACTGAATTGAAAAAGTTTAGTTTAGGGTTTAAAATCCTAATGCTGACTAAAGGGAAGAGTTCACTATAGGGTTTAAAACCCTAATGCTGATTAAAGGAAAAAGTTCAGTTTTAGGGTTTAAAACCCTAATGCTGACTGAATGGGAAAAGTTCAGTTTAGGGTTTAAAACCCTAATGCTGACTGAATGGAAAAAGTTCAAATTAGGGTTTAAAACCCTAATGCAGACTGAATGGAAAAAGTTCAGTTTAGGGTTTAAAACCCTAATGCTGATTGAAGGAAAAAGTTCAGTTTAGGGTTTAAAACCCTAATGCTGACTGAAAGGAAAAAGTTCAGTTTAGGGTTTAAAACCCTAATGCTGACTGAATGGAAAAATTCAGTTTAGGGTTTAAAACCCTAATGCTGATTAAAGGAAAAAGTTCAGTTTAGGGTTTAAAACCCTAATGCTGACTGGATGGAAAAAGTTCAAATTAGGGTTAAAAACCCTAATGCAGACTGAATGGAAAAAGTTCAGCTTAGGGTTTAAAACCCTAATGCCGACTAAAGGAAATAATTTAGTTTAGGGTTTAAAACCCTAATGTTGATTAAAGGAAAAAGTTCAGTTTAGGGTTTAAAACCCTAGTGCTGACATAATGAAAAAGTTCAGTTTTAGGGTTTAAAACCCTAATGCTGATTAAAGGAAAAAGTTCAGTTTAGGGTTTAAAACCCTAATGCTGACTGAATGGAAAATGTTCAGTTTAGGGTTTAAAACCCTAATGCTGACTAAAGGAAAGAGTTCAGTTTAGGGTTTAAAACCCTAATGCTGACTGAATGGAAAAAGTTCAAATTAGGGTTTAAAACCCTAATGCAGACTGAATGGAAAAAGTTCAGTTTAGGGTTTAAAACCCTAATGCTGATTGAAGGAAAAAGTTCAGTTTAGGGTTTAAAACCCTAATGCTGACTGAATGGAAAAAGTTCAGTTTAGGGTTTAAAACCCTAATGCTGATTAAAGGAAAAAGTTCAGTTTAGGGTTTAAAACCATAGTGTTGACTGAATGGAAAAATTCAGTTTAGGGTTTAAAACCCTAATGTTGACTGAATGGAAAAGTTCAGTTTAGGGTTTAAAACCCTAAAGCTGACTGAATGGAAAAAGTTCAGTTTAGGGTTTAAAACCCTAATGCTGACTAAAGGAAAGAGTTCAGTTTAGGGTTTAAAACGCTAATGCTGATTAAAGGAAAAAGTTCAGTTTAGGGTTTAAAGCCCTAGTGCTGACTGAATGGAAAAAGTTCAGTTTAGGGTTTAAAACCCTAATGCTAATTAAAGGAAAAAGTTCAGTTTAGGGTTTAAAACTATAATGTTGACTGAATGGAAAAATTCAGTTTAAGGATTAAAACCCTAATGCTGATTAAAGGAAAAAGTTTAGTTTAGAGTTTAAAACCCTAATGCTGACTGAATAGAAAAAGTTCAGTTTATGGTTTAAAACCGTAATGCTGACTGAATGGAAAAGTTCAGTTTAGGGTTTAAAATCCTAATGCTGATTAAAGGAAAAAGTTCAGTTTAGGGTTTAAAACCCTAATGCTGACTGAATGGAAAAATTCAGTTTAGCGTTTAAAACCCTAATGCTGATTAAAGGAAAAAGTTCAGTTTAGGGTTTAAAACCCTAATGCTGACTGAATGGAAAAAGTTCAGTTTAGGGTTTAAAACCCTAATGCTGACTGAATTGAAAAAGTTCAGTTTAGGGTTTAAAATCCTAATGCTGACTAAAGGGAAGAGTTCACTATAGGGTTTAAAACCCTAATGCTGATTAAAGGAAAAAGTTCAGTTTTAGGGTTTAAAACCCTAATGCTGACTGAATGGGAAAAGTTCAGTTTAGGGTTTAAAACCCTAATGCTGACTGAATGGAAAAAGTTCAAATTAGGGTTTAAAACCCTAATGCAGACTGAATGGAAAAAGTTCAGTTTAGGGTTTAAAACCCTAATGCTGATTGAAGGAAAAAGTTCAGTTTAGGGTTTAAAACCCTAATGCTGACTGAAAGGAAAAAGTTCAATTTAGGGTTTAAAACCCTAATGCTGACTGAATGGAAAAATTCAGTTTAGGGTTTAAAACCCTAATGCTGATTAAAGGAAAAAGTTCAGTTTAGGGTTTAAAACCCTAATGCTGACTGGATGGAAAAAGTTCAAATTAGGGTTTAAAACCCTAATGCAGACTGAATGGAAAAAGTTCAGTTTAGGGTTTAAAACCCTAATGCTGATTAAAGGAAAAAGTTCAGTTTAGGGTTTAAAACCCTAATGCTGACTGGATGGAAAAAGTTCAGTTTAGTGTTTAAAACCCTAATGCTGACTGAATGGAAAAATTCAGTTTAGGGTTTAAAACCCTAATGCTGATTAAAGGAAAAAGTTCAGTTTAGGGTTTAATACCCTAATGCTGACTGGATGGAAAAAGTTCAGTTTAGGGTTTAAAACCCTAATGCTCACTGAATGGAAAAAGTTCAGCTTAGGGTTTAAAACCCTAATGCCGACTAAAGGAAACAATTCATTTTAGGGTTTAAAACCCTAATGCTGATTAAAGGAAAAAGTTCAGTTTAGGGTTTAAAACCCTAGTGCTGACTGAATGGAAAAATTCAGTTTAGGGTTTAAAACTCTAATGCTGATTAAAGGAAAAAGTTCAGTTTAGGGTTTAAAACTCTAATGTTAACTGAATGGAAAAAGTGCAGTTTAGGGTTTAAAACCCTAATGCTGACTGAATGGAAAAGTTAAGTTTAGGGTTTAAAACCCTAATGTTGATTAAAGGAAAAAGTTCAGTTTAGGGTTTAAAACCCTAATGCTGACTGAATGGAAAAAGTTCAGTTTAGGGTTTAAAACCCTAATGCTGACTGAATGGAAAAAGTTCAGTTTAGGGTTTAAAACCCTAATGTTGACTGAATGGAAACAGTTCAGTTTAGGGTTTAAAACCCTAATCCCGACTAAAGGAAAGAGTTCAGTTTAGGGTTTAAAAGCCTAATGCGGATTAAAGGAAAAAGTTCAGTTTAGGGTTTAAAACTCTAATGCTGATTAAAGGAAAAAGTTCAGTTTAGGGTTTAAAACCCTAATGCTGATTAAAGGAAAAAGTTCAGTTTAGGGTTTAAAACCCTAATGCTGACTGAATGAAAAAATTCAGTTTAGGGTTTAAAACCCTAATGCTGACTGAATGGAAAAAGTTCAGTTTAGGGTTTAAAACCCTAATGCTTACTGAATGGAAAAAGTTCAGTTTAGGGTTTAAAACCCTAATGCTAATTAAAGGAAAAATTTCAGTTTAGGGTTTAAAACCCTAATGCTTACTGAATGGAAAAATTAAGTTTAGGGTTTAAAACCCTAATGTTGATTAAAGGAAAAAGTTCAGTTTAGGGTTTAAAACCCTAATGCTGATTAAAGGAAAAAGTTCAGTTTAGGGTTTAAAACCCTAATGCTGACTGGATGGAAAAAGTTCAGTTTAGGGTTTAAAACCCTAATGCTCACTGAATGGAAAAAGTTCAGCTTAGGGTTTAAAACCCTAATGCCGACTAAAGGAAACAATTCATTTTAGGGTTTAAAACCCTAATGCTGATTAAAGGAAAAAGTTCAGTTTAGGGTTTAAAACCCTAGTGCTGACTGAATGGAAAAATTCAATTTATGGTTTAAAACTCTAATGCTGATTAAAGGAAAAAGTTCAGTTTAGGGTTTAAAACTCTAATGTTAACTGAATGGAAAAAGTGCAGTTTAGGGTTTAAAACCCTAATGCTGACTGAATGGAAAAGTTAAGTTTAGGGTTTAAAACCCTAATGTTGATTAAAGGAAAAAGTTCAATTTAGGGTTTAAAACCCTAATGCTGACTGAATGGAAAAATTTAGTTTAGGGTTTAAAATCCTAATGTTGATTGAATTGAAAATTTCAGTTTAGGGTTTAAAACCCTAATGCTGATTAAAGGAAAAAGTTCAGTTTAGGGTTTAAAACCCTAATGCTGACTGAATGGAAAAAGTTCAGTTTAGGGTTTAAAACCCTAATGCTGACTGAATGGAAACAGTTCAGTTTAGGGTTTAAAACCCTAATCCCGACTAAAGGAAAGAGTTCAGTTTAGGGTTTAAAAGCCTAATGCTGATTAAAGGAAAAAGTTCAGTTTAGGGTTTAAAACCCTAGTGCTGACTGAATGGAAAAATTCAGTTTAGGGTTTAAAACCCTAATGCTGATTAAAGGAAAAAATTCAGTTTAGGGTTTAAAACCCTAATGTTGACTGAATGGAAAAAGTTTAGTTTAGGGTTTAAAACCCTAATGTTGACTGAATGGAAAAGTTCAGTTTAGGGTTTAAAACCCTAATGCTGATTAAAGGAAAAAGTTTAGTTTAGGGTTTAAAACCCTAATGCTGACTGAATGGAAAAATTCAGTTTAGGGTTTAAAACCCTAATGCTGACTGAATGGAAACAGTTCAGTTTAGTGTTTAAAACCCTAATGCCGACTAAAGGAAAGAGTTCAGTTTAGGGTTTAAAACCCTAATGCTGATTAAAGGAAAATGTTCAGTTTAGGGTTTAAAACCCTAATGCTGACTGAATGGAAAAAGTTCAGCTTAGGGTTTAAAATGCTAATGCTAATTAAAGGAAAAAGTTCAGTTTAGGGTTTAAAACCCTAATGCTGACTGAATGGAAAAATTCAGTTTAGTGTTTAAAACCCTAATGTTGACTAAATGGAAAAGTTCAGTTTAGGGTTTAAAACGCTAATGCTGATTAAAGGAAAAAGTTCAGTTTAAGGTTTAAAACCCTAAAGCTGACTGAATGGAAAAATTCAGTTTAGGGTTTAAAACCCTAATGCTGACTGAATGGAAAAGTTAAGTTTAGGGTTTAAAACCCTAATGTTGATTAAAGAAAAAAGTTCAGTTTAGGGTTTAAAACCCTAATGCTGACTGAATGGAAAAATTCAGTTTAGGGTTTAAAACCCTAATGCTGATTAAAGGAAAAAGTTCAGTTTAGGGTTTAAAACCCTAATGCTGACTGAATGGAAAAAGTTCAGTTTAGGGTTTAAAACCCTAATGCTGACTAAAGGAAAGAGTTCAGTTTAGGGTTTAAAACCCTAATGCTGATTAAAGGAAAAAGTTCAGTTTAGGGTTTAAAACCCTAATGCTGACTGAATGGAAAAATTCAGTTTAGCGTTTAAAACCCTAATGCTGATTAAAGGAAAAAGTTCAGTTTAGGGTTTAAAACCCTAATGCTGACTGAATGAAAAAAGTTCAGTTTTGGGTTTAAAACCCTAATGCTGACTGAATTGAAAAAGTTCAGTTTAGGGTTTAAAACCCTAATGCTGACTAAAGGGAAGAGTTCAGTTTAGGGTTTAAAACCCTAATGCTGACTGAATTGAAAATTTCAGTTTAGGGTTTAAAACCATAATGCTGATTAAAGGAAAAAGTTCAATTTAGGGTTTAAAACCCTAATGCTAACTGAATGGAAAAATTCAGTTTAGGGTTTAAAATTCTAATGTTGATTAAAGGAAAAAGTTCAGTTTAGGGTTTAAAACCCTAATGCTGACTGAATGGAAAAAGTTTAGTTTAGGGTTTAAAACCCTAATGCTGACTGAATGGAAAAAGTTCAGTTTAGGGTTTAAAACCCTAATGCTGACTGAATGGAAACAGTTCAGTTTAGGGTTTAAAACCCTAATCCCGACTAAAGGAAAGAGTTTAGTTTAGGGTTTAAAAGCCTAATGCTGATTAAAGGAAAAAGTTCAGTTTAGGGTTTAAAACCCTAGTGCTGACTGAATGGAAAAATTCAGTTTAGGGTTTAAAACCCTAATGCTGATTAAAGGAAAAAGTTCAGTTTAGGGTTTAAAACCATAATGCTGACTGAATGGAAAAAGTTTAGTTTAGGGTTTAAAACCCTAATGTTGACTGAATGGAAAAGTTCAGTTTAGGGTTTAAAACCCTAATGCTGATTAAAGGAAAAAGTTCAGTTTAGGGTTTAAAACCCTAATGCTGACTGAATGGAAAAATTCAGTTTAGGGTTTAAAACCCTAATGCTAACTGAATGGAAAAAGTTCAGTTTAGGGTTTAAAACCCTAATGCCGACTAAAGGAAAGAGTTCAGTTTAGGGTTTAAAACCCTAATGCTGATTAAAGGAAAATGTTCAGTTTAGGGTTTAAAACCCTAATGCTTACTGAATGGAAAAAGTTCAGTTTAGGGTTTAAAACCCTAATGCTAATTAAAGGAAAAATTTCAGTTTAGGGTTTAAAACCCTAATGCTTACTGAATGGAAAAATTAAGTTTAGGGTTTAAAACCCTAATGTTGATTAAAGGAAAAAGTTCAGTTTAGGGTTTAATACCCTAATGCTGACTGGATGGAAAAAGTTCAGTTTAGGGTTTAAAACCCTAATGCTCACTGAATGGAAAAAGTTCAGCTTAGGGTTTAAAACCCTAATGCCGACTAAAGGAAACAATTCATTTTAGGGTTTAAAACCCTAATGCTGATTAAAGGAAAAAGTTCAGTTTAGGGTTTAAAACCCTAGTGCTGACTGAATGGAAAAATTCAGTTTAGGGTTTAAAACTCTAATGCTGATTAAAGGAAAAAGTTCAGTTTAGGGTTTAAAACTCTAATGTTAACTGAATGGAAAAAGTGCAGTTTAGGGTTTAAAACCCTAATGCTGACTGAATGGAAAAGTTAAGTTTAGGGTTTAAAACCCTAATGTTGATTAAAGGAAAAAGTTCAGTTTAGGGTTTAAAACCCTAATGCTGACTGAATGGAAAAAGTTCAGTTTAGGGTTTAAAACCCTAATGCTGACTGAATGGAAAAAGTTCAGTTTAGGGTTTAAAACCGTAATGCTGACTAAAGGAAAAAGTTCAGTTTAGGGTTTAAAACCCTAATCCCGACTAAAGGAAAGAGTTCAGTTTAGGGTTTAAAAGCCTAATGCGGATTAAAGGAAAAAGTTCAGTTTAGGGTTTAAAACTCTAGTGCTGACTGAATGGAAAAATTCAGTTTAGGGTTTAAAACCCTAATGCTGATTAAAGGAAAAAGCTCAGTTTAGGGTTTAAAACCGTAATGCTGACTGAATGGAAAAAGTTTAGTTTAGGGTTTAAAACCCTAATGTTGACTGAATGGAAAAGTTCAGTTTAGGGTTTAAAACCCTAATGCTGATTAAAGGAAAAAGTTCAGTTTAGGGTTTAAAACCCTAATGCTGACTAAATGAAAAAATTCAGTTTAGGGTTTAAAACCCTAATGCTGACTGAATGGAAAAAGTTCAGTTTAGGGTTTAAAACCCTAATGCCGACTAAGGGAAAGAGTTCAGTTTAGGGTTTAAAACCCTAATGCTGATTAAAGGAAAATGTTCAGTTTAGGGTTTAAAACCCTAATGCTGACTGAATGGAAAAAGTTCAATTTAGGGTTTTAAACCCTAATGCTGACTGAATGGAAAAATTCAGTTTAGGGTTTAAAACCCTAATGCTGATTAAAGGAAAAAGTTCAGTTTAGGGTTTAATACCCTAATGCTGACTGGATGGAAAAAGTTCAGTTTAGGGTTTAAAACCCTAATGCTCACTGAATGGAAAAAGTTCAGCTTAGGGTTTAAAACCCTAATGCCGACTAAAGGAAACAATTCATTTTAGGGTTTAAAACCCTAATGCTGATTAAAGGAAAAAGTTCAGTTTAGGGTTTAAAACCCTAGTGCTGACTGAATGGAAAAATTCAATTTATGGTTTAAAACTCTAATGCTGATTAAAGGAAAAAGTTCAGTTTAGGGTTTAAAACTCTAATGTTAACTGAATGGAAAAAGTGCAGTTTAGGGTTTAAAACCCTAATGCTGACTGAATGGAAAAGTTAAGTTTAGGGTTTAAAACCCTAATGTTGATTAAAGGAAAAAGTTCAATTTAGGGTTTAAAACCCTAATGCTGACTGAATGGAAAAATTTAGTTTAGGGTTTAAAATCCTAATGTTGATTGAATTGAAAATTTCAGTTTAGGGTTTAAAACCCTAATGCTGATTAAAGGAAAAAGTTCAGTTTAGGGTTTAAAACCCTAATGCTGACTGAATGGAAAAAGTTCAGTTTAGGGTTTAAAACCCTAATGCTGACTGAATGGAAACAGTTCAGTTTAGGGTTTAAAACCCTAATCCCGACTAAAGGAAAGAGTTCAGTTTAGGGTTTAAAAGCCTAATGCTGATTAAAGGAAAAAGTTCAGTTTAGGGTTTAAAACCCTAGTGCTGACTGAATGGAAAAATTCAGTTTAGGGTTTAAAACCCTAATGCTGATTAAAGGAAAAAATTCAGTTTAGGGTTTAAAACCCTAATGTTGACTGAATGGAAAAAGTTTAGTTTAGGGTTTAAAACCCTAATGTTGACTGAATGGAAAAGTTCAGTTTAGGGTTTAAAACCCTAATGCTGATTAAAGGAAAAAGTTTAGTTTAGGGTTTAAAACCCTAATGCTGACTGAATGGAAAAATTCAGTTTAGGGTTTAAAACCCTAATGCTGACTGAATGGAAACAGTTCAGTTTAGTGTTTAAAACCCTAATGCCGACTAAAGGAAAGAGTTCAGTTTAGGGTTTAAAACCCTAATGCTGATTAAAGGAAAATGTTCAGTTTAGGGTTTAAAACCCTAATGCTGACTGAATGGAAAAAGTTCAGCTTAGGGTTTAAAATGCTAATGCTAATTAAAGGAAAAAGTTCAGTTTAGGGTTTAAAACCCTAATGCTGACTGAATGGAAAAATTCAGTTTAGGGTTTAAAACCCTAATGCTGATTAAAGGAAAAAGTTCAGTTTAGGGTTTAAAACCCTAATGCTGACTGAATGGAAAAATTCAGTTTAGGGTTTAAAACCCTAATGCTGATTAAAGGAAAAAGTTCAGTTTAGGGTTTAAAACCCTAATGCTGACTGAATGGAAAAATTCAGTTTAGGGTTTAAAACCCTAATGCTGATTAAAGGAAAAAGTTCAGTTTAGGGTTTAAAACCCTAATGCTGACTGAATGGAAAAATTCAGTTTAGGGTTTAAAACCCTAATGCTGATTAAAGGAAAAAGTTCAGTTTAGGGTTTAAAACCCTAATGCTGACTGAATGGAAAAAGTTCAGTTTAGGGTTTAAAACCCTAATGCTGACTAAAGGAAAGAGTTCAGTTTAGGGTTTAAAACCCTAATGCTGATTAAAGGAAAAAGTTCAGTTTAGGGTTTAAAACCCTAATGCTGACTGAATGGAAAAATTCAGTTTAGCGTTTAAAACCCTAATGCTGATTAAAGGAAAAAGTTCAGTTTAGGGTTTAAAACCCTAATGCTGACTGAATGAAAAAAGTTCAGTTTTGGGTTTAAAACCCTAATGCTGACTGAATTGAAAAAGTTCAGTTTAGGGTTTAAAACCCTAATGCTGACTAAAGGGAAGAGTTCAGTTTAGGGTTTAAAACCCTAATGCTGACTGAATTGAAAATTTCAGTTTAGGGTTTAAAACCCTAATGCTGATTAAAGGAAAAAGTTCAATTTAGGGTTTAAAACCCTAATGCTAACTGAATGGAAAAATTCAGTTTAGGGTTTAAAATTCTAATGTTGATTAAAGGAAAAAGTTCAGTTTAGGGTTTAAAACCCTAATGCTGACTGAATGGAAAAAGTTTAGTTTAGGGTTTAAAACCCTAATGCTGACTGAATGGAAAAAGTTCAGTTTAGGGTTTAAAACCCTAATGCTGACTGAATGGAAACAGTTCAGTTTAGGGTTTAAAACCCTAATCCCGACTAAAGGAAAGAGTTCAGTTTAGGGTTTAAAAGCCTAATGCTGATTAAAGGAAAAAGTTCAGTTTAGGGTTTAAAACCCTAGTGCTGACTGAATGGAAAAATTCAGTTTAGGGTTTTAAAACCCTAATGCTGATTAAAGGAAAAAGTTCAGTTTAGGGTTTAAAACCATAATGCTGACTGAATGGAAAAAGTTTAGTTTAGGGTTTAAAACCCTAATGTTGACTGAATGGAAAAGTTCAGTTTAGGGTTTAAAACCCTAATGCTGATTAAAGGAAAAAGTTCAGTTTAGGGTTTAAAACCCTAATGCTGACTGAATGGAAAAATTCAGTTTAGGGTTTAAAACCCTAATGCTAACTGAATGGAAAAAGTTCAGTTTAGGGTTTAAAACCCTAATGCCGACTAAAGGAAAGAGTTCAGTTTAGGGTTTAAAACCCTAATGCTGATTAAAGGAAAATGTTCAGTTTAGGGTTTAAAACCCTAATGCTTACTGAATGGAAAAAATTCAGTTTAGGGTTTAAAATCCTAATGCTAATTAAAGGAAAAAGTTCAGTTTAGGGTTTAAAACCCTAATGCTGACTGAATGGAAAAATTCAGTTTAGGGTTTAAAACCCTAATGTTGATTAAAGGAAAAAGTTCAGTTTAGGTTTAAAACCCTAATGCTGACTGAATGGAAAAAGTTCAGTTTAGGGTTTAAAACCCTAATGCTGACTAAAGGAAAGAGTTCAGTTTAGGGTTTAAAACCCTAATGTTGATTAAAGGAAAAAGTTCAGTTTAGGGTTTAAAACCCTAATGTTGACTGAATGGAAAAGTTCAGTTTAGGGTTTAAAACCCTAATTCTGATTAAAGGAAAAAGTTCAGTTTAGGGTTTAAAACCCTAATGCTGACTGAATGGAAAAACTCAGTTTAGGGTTTAAAACCCTAATGTTGATTAAAGGAAAAAGTTCAGTTTAGGGTTTAAAACCCTAATGCTGACTGAATAGAAAAAGTTCAGTTTAGGGTTTAAAACCCTAATGCTGACTGAATTGAAAATTTCAGTTTAGGGTTTAAAAACCTAATGATGATTAAAGGAAAAAGTTCAGTTTAGGGTTTAAAACCCTAATGCTGACTGAATGGAAAAATTCAGTTTAGGGTTTAAAACCCTAATGCTGATTAAAGAAAAAAGTTCAGTTTAGGGTTTAAAACCCTAATGCTGACTGAATGGAAAAAGTTCAGTTTAGGGTTTAAAACCCTAATGTTGACTGAATGGAAAAAGTTCAGTTTAGGGTTAAAAACCCTAATGCCTACTCAAGGAAAGAGTTCAGTTTAGGGTTTAAAAGCCTAATGCTGATTAAAGGAAAAAGTTCAGTTTAGGGTTTAAAACCCTAGTGCTGACTGAATGGAAAAATTCAGTTTAGGGTTTAAAATCCTAATGCTGATTAAAGGAAAAAGTTCAGTTTAGGGTTTAAAACCCTAATGCTGACTGAATGGAAAAATTCAGTTTAGGGTTTAAAACCCTAATGCTGATTAAAGGAAAAAGTTTAGTTTAGGGTTTAAAACCCTAATGCTGACTGAATGGAAAAGTTCAGTTTAGAGTTTAAAACCCTAATGCTGATTAAAGGAAAAAGTTCAGTTTAGGGTTTAAAACCCTAATGCTGACTGAATGGAAAAATTCAATTTAGGGTTTAAAACCCTAATGCTGACTGAATAGAAAAAGTTCAGTTTAGGGTTTAAAACCCTAATGTCGACTAAAGGAAAGAGTTCAGTTTAGGGTTTAAAACCCTAATGCTGATTAAAGGAAAAAGTTCAGTTTAGGGTTTAAAACCCTAATGCTGACTGAATGGAAAAAGTTCAGGTTAGGGTTTAAAATCCTAATGCTAATTAAAGGAAAAAGTTCAGTTTAGGGTTTAAAACCCTAATGCTGACTGAATGGAAAAAGTTCAGTTTAAGGTTTAAAACCCTAATGTTGATTAAAGGAAAAAGTGCAGTTTAGGGTTTAAAACCCTAATGCTGACTGAATGGAAAAATTCAGTTTAGGGTTTAAAACCCTAATGCTGACTAAAGGAAAGAGTTCAGTTTAGGGTTTAAAACCCTAATGCTGATTAAAGGAAAAAGTTCAGTTTAGGGTTTAAAACCCTAATGCTGACTGAATGGAAAAAGTTCAGCTTAGGGTTTAAAATGCTAATGCTAATTAAAGGAAAAAGTTCAGTTTAGGGTTTAAAACCCTAATGCTGACTGAATGGAAAAATTCAGTTTAGTGTTTAAAACCCTAATGTTGACTAAATGGAAAAGTTCAGTTTAGGGTTTAAAACCCTAATGCTGATTAAAGGAAAAAGTTCAGTTTAAGGTTTAAAACCCTAATGCTGACTGAATGGAAAAATTCAGTTTAGGGTTTAAAACCCTAATGCTGACTGAATGGAAAAGTTAAGTTTAGGGCTTAAAACCCTAATGTTGATTAAAGAAAAAAGTTCAGTTTAGGGTTTAAAACCCTAATGCTGACTGAATGGAAAAATTCAGTTTAGGGTTTAAAACCCTAATGCTGATTAAAGGAAAAAGTTCAGTTTAGGGTTTAAAACCCTAATGCTGACTGAATGGAAAAAGTTCAGTTTAGGGTTTAAAACCCTAATGCTGACTAAAGGAAAGAGTTCAGTTTAGGGTTTAAAACCCTAATGCTGATTAAAGGAAAAAGTTCAGTTTAGGGTTTAAAACCCTAATGCTGACTGAATGGAAAAATTCAGTTTAGCGTTTAAAACCCTAATGCTGATTAAAGGAAAAAGTTCAGTTTAGGGTTTAAAACCCTAATGCTGACTGAATGGAAAAAGTTCAGTTTTGGGTTTAAAACCCTAATGCTGACTGAATTGAAAAAGTTCAGTTTAGGGTTTAAAACCCTAATGCTGACTAAAGGGAAGAGTTTAGTTTAGGGTTTAAAACCCTAATGCTGACTGAATTGAAAATTTCAGTTTAGGGTTTAAAACCCTAATGCTGATTAAAGGAAAAAGTTCAATTTAGGGTTTAAAACCCTAATGCTGACTGAATGGAAAAATTCAGTTTAGGGTTTAAAATCCTAATGTTGATTAAAGGAAAAAGTTCAGTTTAGGGTTTAAAACCCTAATGCTGACTGAATGGAAAAAGTTTAGTTTAGGGTTTAAAACCCTAATGCTGACTGAATGGAAAAATTCAGTTTAAGGATTAAAACCCTAATGCTGATTAAAGGAAAAAATTTAGTTTAGAGTTTAAAACCCTAATGCTGACTAAATAGAAAAAGTTCAGTTTAGGGTTTAAAACCGTAATGCTGACTGAATGGAAAAGTTCAGTTTAGGGTTTAAAATCCTAATGCTGATTAAAGGAAAAAGTTCAGTTTAGGGTTTAAAACCCTAATGCTGACTGAATGGAAAAATTCAGTTTAGCGTTTAAAACCCTAATGCTGATTAAAGGAAAAAGTTCAGTTTAGGGTTTAAAACCCTAATGCTGACTGAATGGAAAAAGTTCAGTTTAGGGTTTAAAACCCTAATGCTGACTGAATTGAAAAAGTTTAGTTTAGGGTTTAAAATCCTAATGCTGACTAAAGGGAAGAGTTCACTATAGGGTTTAAAACCCTAATGCTGATTAAAGGAAAAAGTTCAGTTTTAGGGTTTAAAACCCTAATGCTGACTGAATGGGAAAAGTTCAGTTTAGGGTTTAAAACCCTAATGCTGACTGAATGGAAAAAGTTCAAATTAGGGTTTAAAACCCTAATGCAGACTGAATGGAAAAAGTTCAGTTTAGGGTTTAAAACCCTAATGCTGATTGAAGGAAAAAGTTCAGTTTAGGGTTTAAAACCCTAATGCTGACTGAAAGGAAAAAGTTCAGTTTAGGGTTTAAAACCCTAATGCTGACTGAATGGAAAAATTCAGTTTAGGGTTTAAAACCCTAATGCTGATTAAAGGAAAAAGTTCAGTTTAGGGTTTAAAACCCTAATGCTGACTGGATGGAAAAAGTTCAAATTAGGGTTAAAAACCCTAATGCAGACTGAATGGAAAAAGTTCAGCTTAGGGTTTAAAACCCTAATGCCGACTAAAGGAAATAATTTAGTTTAGGGTTTAAAACCCTAATGTTGATTAAAGGAAAAAGTTCAGTTTAGGGTTTAAAACCCTAGTGCTGACATAATGAAAAAGTTCAGTTTTAGGGTTTAAAACCCTAATGCTGATTAAAGGAAAAAGTTCAGTTTAGGGTTTAAAACCCTAATGCTGACTGAATGGAAAATGTTCAGTTTAGGGTTTAAAACCCTAATGCTGACTAAAGGAAAGAGTTCAGTTTAGGGTTTAAAACCCTAATGCTGACTGAATGGAAAAAGTTCAAATTAGGGTTTAAAACCCTAATGCAGACTGAATGGAAAAAGTTCAGTTTAGGGTTTAAAACCCTAATGCTGATTGAAGGAAAAAGTTCAGTTTAGGGTTTAAAACCCTAATGCTGACTGAATGGAAAAAGTTCAGTTTAGGGTTTAAAACCCTAATGCTGATTAAAGGAAAAAGTTCAGTTTAGGGTTTAAAACCATAGTGTTGACTGAATGGAAAAATTCAGTTTAGGGTTTAAAACCCTAATGTTGACTGAATGGAAAAGTTCAGTTTAGGGTTTAAAACCCTAAAGCTGACTGAATGGAAAAAGTTCAGTTTAGGGTTTAAAACCCTAATGCTGACTAAAGGAAAGAGTTCAGTTTAGGGTTTAAAACGCTAATGCTGATTAAAGGAAAAAGTTCAGTTTAGGGTTTAAAGCCCTAGTGCTGACTGAATGGAAAAAGTTCAGTTTAGGGTTTAAAACCCTAATGCTAATTAAAGGAAAAAGTTCAGTTTAGGGTTTAAAACTATAATGTTGACTGAATGGAAAAATTCAGTTTAAGGATTAAAACCCTAATGCTGATTAAAGGAAAAAGTTTAGTTTAGAGTTTAAAACCCTAATGCTGACTGAATAGAAAAAGTTCAGTTTATGGTTTAAAACCGTAATGCTGACTGAATGGAAAAGTTCAGTTTAGGGTTTAAAATCCTAATGCTGATTAAAGGAAAAAGTTCAGTTTAGGGTTTAAAACCCTAATGCTGACTGAATGGAAAAATTCAGTTTAGCGTTTAAAACCCTAATGCTGATTAAAGGAAAAAGTTCAGTTTAGGGTTTAAAACCCTAATGCTGACTTAAAGGAAAAAGTTCAGTTTAGGGTTTAAAACCCTAATGCTGACTGAATGGAAAAAGTTCAGTTTAGGGTTTAAAACCCTAATGCTGACTGAATGGAAAAATTCAGTTTAGGGTTTAAAACCCTAATGCTGATTAAAGGAAAAAGTTCAGTTTAGGGTTTAAAACCCTAATGCTGACTGGATGGAAAAAGTTCAGTTTAGGGTTTAAAACCCTAATGCTCACTGAATGGAAAAAGTTCAGCTTAGGGTTTAAAACACTAATGCCGACTAAAGGAAATAATTTAGTTTAGGGTTTAAAACCCTAATGTTGATTAAAGGAAAAAGTTCAGTTTAGGGTTTAAAACCCTAGTGCTGACAGAATGAAAAAGTTCAGTTTTATGGTTTAAAACCCTAATGCTGATTAAAGGAAAAAGTTCAGTTTAGGGTTTAAAACCCTAATGCTGACTGAATGGAAAATGTTCAGTTTAGGGTTTAAAACCCTAATGCTGACTAAAGGAAAGAGTTCAGTTTAGGGTTTAAAACCCTAATGCTGATTAAAGGAAAAAGTTCAGTTTAGGGTTTAAAACCCTAATGCTGACTGAATGGAAAAAGTTCAGTTTAGGATTTAAAACCCTAATGCCGACTAAAGGAAAGAGTTCAGTTTAGGGTTTAAAACCCTAATGCTGATTAAAGGAAAAAGTTCAGTTTAGGGTTTAAAACCCTAGTGTTGACTGAATGGAAAAATTCAGTTTAGGGTTTAAAACCCTAATGTTGACTGAATGGAAAAGTTCAGTTTAGGGTTTAAAACCCTAATGCTGACTGAATGGAAAAAGTTCAGTTTAGGGTTTAAAACCCTAATGCTGACTAAAGGAAAGAGTTTAGTTTAGGGTTTAAAACGCTAATGCTGATTAAAGGAAAAAGTTCAGTTTAGGGTTTAAAACCCTAATGCTGACTGAATGGAAAAGTTTAGTTTAGGGTTTAAAACCCTAATGCTGATTAAAGGAAAAAGTTCAGTTTAGGGTTTAAAACCATAATGCTGACTGAATGGAAAAATTCAGTTTAAGGATTAAAACCCTAATGCTGATTAAAGGAAAAAATTTAGTTTAGAGTTTAAAACCCTAATGCTGACTAAATAGAAAAAGTTCAGTTTAGGGTTTAAAACCGTAATGCTGACTGAATGGAAAAGTTCAGTTTAGGGTTTAAAATCCTAATGCTGATTAAAGGAAAAAGTTCAGTTTAGGGTTTAAAACCCTAATGCTGACTGAATGGAAAAATTCAGTTTAGCGTTTAAAACCCTAATGCTGATTAAAGGAAAAAGTTCAGTTTAGGGTTTAAAACCCTAATGCTGACTGAATGGAAAAAGTTCAGTTTAGGGTTTAAAACCCTAATGCTGACTGAATTGAAAAAGTTTAGTTTAGGGTTTAAAATCCTAATGCTGACTAAAGGGAAGAGTTCACTATAGGGTTTAAAACCCTAATGCTGATTAAAGGAAAAAGTTCAGTTTTAGGGTTTAAAACCCTAATGCTGACTGAATGGGAAAAGTTCAGTTTAGGGTTTAAAACCCTAATGCTGACTGAATGGAAAAAGTTCAAATTAGGGTTTAAAACCCTAATGCAGACTGAATGGAAAAAGTTCAGTTTAGGGTTTAAAACCCTAATGCTGATTGAAGGAAAAAGTTCAGTTTAGGGTTTAAAACCCTAATGCTGACTGAAAGGAAAAAGTTCAGTTTAGGGTTTAAAACCCTAATGCTGACTGAATGGAAAAATTCAGTTTAGGGTTTAAAACCCTAATGCTGATTAAAGGAAAAAGTTCAGTTTAGGGTTTAAAACCCTAATGCTGACTGGATGGAAAAAGTTCAAATTAGGGTTAAAAACCCTAATGCAGACTGAATGGAAAAAGTTCAGCTTAGGGTTTAAAACCCTAATGCCGACTAAAGGAAATAATTTAGTTTAGGGTTTAAAACCCTAATGTTGATTAAAGGAAAAAGTTCAGTTTAGGGTTTAAAACCCTAGTGCTGACATAATGAAAAAGTTCAGTTTTAGGGTTTAAAACCCTAATGCTGATTAAAGGAAAAAGTTCAGTTTAGGGTTTAAAACCCTAATGCTGACTGAATGGAAAATGTTCAGTTTAGGGTTTAAAACCCTAATGCTGACTAAAGGAAAGAGTTCAGTTTAGGGTTTAAAACCCTAATGCTGACTGAATGGAAAAAGTTCAAATTAGGGTTTAAAACCCTAATGCAGACTGAATGGAAAAAGTTCAGTTTAGGGTTTAAAACCCTAATGCTGATTGAAGGAAAAAGTTCAGTTTAGGGTTTAAAACCCTAATGCTGACTGAATGGAAAAAGTTCAGTTTAGGGTTTAAAACCCTAATGCTGATTAAAGGAAAAAGTTCAGTTTAGGGTTTAAAACCATAGTGTTGACTGAATGGAAAAATTCAGTTTAGGGTTTAAAACCCTAATGTTGACTGAATGGAAAAGTTCAGTTTAGGGTTTAAAACCCTAAAGCTGACTGAATGGAAAAAGTTCAGTTTAGGGTTTAAAACCCTAATGCTGACTAAAGGAAAGAGTTCAGTTTAGGGTTTAAAACGCTAATGCTGATTAAAGGAAAAAGTTCAGTTTAGGGTTTAAAGCCCTAGTGCTGACTGAATGGAAAAAGTTCAGTTTAGGGTTTAAAACCCTAATGCTAATTAAAGGAAAAAGTTCAGTTTAGGGTTTAAAACTATAATGTTGACTGAATGGAAAAATTCAGTTTAAGGATTAAAACCCTAATGCTGATTAAAGGAAAAAGTTTAGTTTAGAGTTTAAAACCCTAATGCTGACTGAATAGAAAAAGTTCAGTTTATGGTTTAAAACCGTAATGCTGACTGAATGGAAAAGTTCAGTTTAGGGTTTAAAATCCTAATGCTGATTAAAGGAAAAAGTTCAGTTTAGGGTTTAAAACCCTAATGCTGACTGAATGGAAAAATTCAGTTTAGCGTTTAAAACCCTAATGCTGATTAAAGGAAAAAGTTCAGTTTAGGGTTTAAAACCCTAATGCTGACTGAATGGAAAAAGTTCAGTTTAGGGTTTAAAACCCTAATGCTGACTGAATTGAAAAAGTTCAGTTTAGGGTTTAAAATCCTAATGCTGACTAAAGGGAAGAGTTCACTATAGGGTTTAAAACCCTAATGCTGATTAAAGGAAAAAGTTCAGTTTTAGGGTTTAAAACCCTAATGCTGACTGAATGGGAAAAGTTCAGTTTAGGGTTTAAAACCCTAATGCTGACTGAATGGAAAAAGTTCAAATTAGGGTTTAAAACCCTAATGCAGACTGAATGGAAAAAGTTCAGTTTAGGGTTTAAAACCCTAATGCTGATTGAAGGAAAAAGTTCAGTTTAGGGTTTAAAACCCTAATGCTGACTGAAAGGAAAAAGTTCAATTTAGGGTTTAAAACCCTAATGCTGACTGAATGGAAAAATTCAGTTTAGGGTTTAAAACCCTAATGCTGATTAAAGGAAAAAGTTCAGTTTAGGGTTTAAAACCCTAATGCTGACTGGATGGAAAAAGTTCAAATTAGGGTTTAAAACCCTAATGCAGACTGAATGGAAAAAGTTCAGTTTAGGGTTTAAAACCCTAATGCTGATTAAAGGAAAAAGTTCAGTTTAGGGTTTAAAACCCTAATGCTGACTGGATGGAAAAAGTTCAGTTTAGTGTTTAAAACCCTAATGCTGACTGAATGGAAAAATTCAGTTTAGGGTTTAAAACCCTAATGCTGATTAAAGGAAAAAGTTCAGTTTAGGGTTTAATACCCTAATGCTGACTGGATGGAAAAAGTTCAGTTTAGGGTTTAAAACCCTAATGCTCACTGAATGGAAAAAGTTCAGCTTAGGGTTTAAAACCCTAATGCCGACTAAAGGAAACAATTCATTTTAGGGTTTAAAACCCTAATGCTGATTAAAGGAAAAAGTTCAGTTTAGGGTTTAAAACCCTAGTGCTGACTGAATGGAAAAATTCAGTTTAGGGTTTAAAACTCTAATGCTGATTAAAGGAAAAAGTTCAGTTTAGGGTTTAAAACTCTAATGTTAACTGAATGGAAAAAGTGCAGTTTAGGGTTTAAAACCCTAATGCTGACTGAATGGAAAAGTTAAGTTTAGGGTTTAAAACCCTAATGTTGATTAAAGGAAAAAGTTCAGTTTAGGGTTTAAAACCCTAATGCTGACTGAATGGAAAAAGTTCAGTTTAGGGTTTAAAACCCTAATGCTGACTGAATGGAAAAAGTTCAGTTTAGGGTTTAAAACCCTAATGTTGACTGAATGGAAACAGTTCAGTTTAGGGTTTAAAACCCTAATCCCGACTAAAGGAAAGAGTTCAGTTTAGGGTTTAAAAGCCTAATGCGGATTAAAGGAAAAAGTTCAGTTTAGGGTTTAAAACTCTAATGCTGATTAAAGGAAAAAGTTCAGTTTAGGGTTTAAAACCCTAATGCTGATTAAAGGAAAAAGTTCAGTTTAGGGTTTAAAACCCTAATGCTGACTGAATGAAAAAATTCAGTTTAGGGTTTAAAACCCTAATGCTGACTGAATGGAAAAAGTTCAGTTTAGGGTTTAAAACCCTAATGCTTACTGAATGGAAAAAGTTCAGTTTAGGGTTTAAAACCCTAATGCTAATTAAAGGAAAAATTTCAGTTTAGGGTTTAAAACCCTAATGCTTACTGAATGGAAAAATTAAGTTTAGGGTTTAAAACCCTAATGTTGATTAAAGGAAAAAGTTCAGTTTAGGGTTTAAAACCCTAATGCTGATTAAAGGAAAAAGTTCAGTTTAGGGTTTAAAACCCTAATGCTGACTGGATGGAAAAAGTTCAGTTTAGGGTTTAAAACCCTAATGCTCACTGAATGGAAAAAGTTCAGCTTAGGGTTTAAAACCCTAATGCCGACTAAAGGAAACAATTCATTTTAGGGTTTAAAACCCTAATGCTGATTAAAGGAAAAAGTTCAGTTTAGGGTTTAAAACCCTAGTGCTGACTGAATGGAAAAATTCAATTTATGGTTTAAAACTCTAATGCTGATTAAAGGAAAAAGTTCAGTTTAGGGTTTAAAACTCTAATGTTAACTGAATGGAAAAAGTGCAGTTTAGGGTTTAAAACCCTAATGCTGACTGAATGGAAAAGTTAAGTTTAGGGTTTAAAACCCTAATGTTGATTAAAGGAAAAAGTTCAATTTAGGGTTTAAAACCCTAATGCTGACTGAATGGAAAAATTTAGTTTAGGGTTTAAAATCCTAATGTTGATTGAATTGAAAATTTCAGTTTAGGGTTTAAAACCCTAATGCTGATTAAAGGAAAAAGTTCAGTTTAGGGTTTAAAACCCTAATGCTGACTGAATGGAAAAAGTTCAGTTTAGGGTTTAAAACCCTAATGCTGACTGAATGGAAACAGTTCAGTTTAGGGTTTAAAACCCTAATCCCGACTAAAGGAAAGAGTTCAGTTTAGGGTTTAAAAGCCTAATGCTGATTAAAGGAAAAAGTTCAGTTTAGGGTTTAAAACCCTAGTGCTGACTGAATGGAAAAATTCAGTTTAGGGTTTAAAACCCTAATGCTGATTAAAGGAAAAAATTCAGTTTAGGGTTTAAAACCCTAATGTTGACTGAATGGAAAAAGTTTAGTTTAGGGTTTAAAACCCTAATGTTGACTGAATGGAAAAGTTCAGTTTAGGGTTTAAAACCCTAATGCTGATTAAAGGAAAAAGTTTAGTTTAGGGTTTAAAACCCTAATGCTGACTGAATGGAAAAATTCAGTTTAGGGTTTAAAACCCTAATGCTGACTGAATGGAAACAGTTCAGTTTAGTGTTTAAAACCCTAATGCCGACTAAAGGAAAGAGTTCAGTTTAGGGTTTAAAACCCTAATGCTGATTAAAGGAAAATGTTCAGTTTAGGGTTTAAAACCCTAATGCTGACTGAATGGAAAAAGTTCAGCTTAGGGTTTAAAATGCTAATGCTAATTAAAGGAAAAAGTTCAGTTTAGGGTTTAAAACCCTAATGCTGACTGAATGGAAAAATTCAGTTTAGTGTTTAAAACCCTAATGTTGACTAAATGGAAAAGTTCAGTTTAGGGTTTAAAACGCTAATGCTGATTAAAGGAAAAAGTTCAGTTTAAGGTTTAAAACCCTAAAGCTGACTGAATGGAAAAATTCAGTTTAGGGTTTAAAACCCTAATGCTGACTGAATGGAAAAGTTAAGTTTAGGGTTTAAAACCCTAATGTTGATTAAAGAAAAAAGTTCAGTTTAGGGTTTAAAACCCTAATGCTGACTGAATGGAAAAATTCAGTTTAGGGTTTAAAACCCTAATGCTGATTAAAGGAAAAAGTTCAGTTTAGGGTTTAAAACCCTAATGCTGACTGAATGGAAAAAGTTCAGTTTAGGGTTTAAAACCCTAATGCTGACTAAAGGAAAGAGTTCAGTTTAGGGTTTAAAACCCTAATGCTGATTAAAGGAAAAAGTTCAGTTTAGGGTTTAAAACCCTAATGCTGACTGAATGGAAAAATTCAGTTTAGCGTTTAAAACCCTAATGCTGATTAAAGGAAAAAGTTCAGTTTAGGGTTTAAAACCCTAATGCTGACTGAATGAAAAAAGTTCAGTTTTGGGTTTAAAACCCTAATGCTGACTGAATTGAAAAAGTTCAGTTTAGGGTTTAAAACCCTAATGCTGACTAAAGGGAAGAGTTCAGTTTAGGGTTTAAAACCCTAATGCTGACTGAATTGAAAATTTCAGTTTAGGGTTTAAAACCATAATGCTGATTAAAGGAAAAAGTTCAATTTAGGGTTTAAAACCCTAATGCTAACTGAATGGAAAAATTCAGTTTAGGGTTTAAAATTCTAATGTTGATTAAAGGAAAAAGTTCAGTTTAGGGTTTAAAACCCTAATGCTGACTGAATGGAAAAAGTTTAGTTTAGGGTTTAAAACCCTAATGCTGACTGAATGGAAAAAGTTCAGTTTAGGGTTTAAAACCCTAATGCTGACTGAATGGAAACAGTTCAGTTTAGGGTTTAAAACCCTAATCCCGACTAAAGGAAAGAGTTTAGTTTAGGGTTTAAAAGCCTAATGCTGATTAAAGGAAAAAGTTCAGTTTAGGGTTTAAAACCCTAGTGCTGACTGAATGGAAAAATTCAGTTTAGGGTTTAAAACCCTAATGCTGATTAAAGGAAAAAGTTCAGTTTAGGGTTTAAAACCATAATGCTGACTGAATGGAAAAAGTTTAGTTTAGGGTTTAAAACCCTAATGTTGACTGAATGGAAAAGTTCAGTTTAGGGTTTAAAACCCTAATGCTGATTAAAGGAAAAAGTTCAGTTTAGGGTTTAAAACCCTAATGCTGACTGAATGGAAAAATTCAGTTTAGGGTTTAAAACCCTAATGCTAACTGAATGGAAAAAGTTCAGTTTAGGGTTTAAAACCCTAATGCCGACTAAAGGAAAGAGTTCAGTTTAGGGTTTAAAACCCTAATGCTGATTAAAGGAAAATGTTCAGTTTAGGGTTTAAAACCCTAATGCTTACTGAATGGAAAAAGTTCAGTTTAGGGTTTAAAACCCTAATGCTAATTAAAGGAAAAATTTCAGTTTAGGGTTTAAAACCCTAATGCTTACTGAATGGAAAAATTAAGTTTAGGGTTTAAAACCCTAATGTTGATTAAAGGAAAAAGTTCAGTTTAGGGTTTAATACCCTAATGCTGACTGGATGGAAAAAGTTCAGTTTAGGGTTTAAAACCCTAATGCTCACTGAATGGAAAAAGTTCAGCTTAGGGTTTAAAACCCTAATGCCGACTAAAGGAAACAATTCATTTTAGGGTTTAAAACCCTAATGCTGATTAAAGGAAAAAGTTCAGTTTAGGGTTTAAAACCCTAGTGCTGACTGAATGGAAAAATTCAGTTTAGGGTTTAAAACTCTAATGCTGATTAAAGGAAAAAGTTCAGTTTAGGGTTTAAAACTCTAATGTTAACTGAATGGAAAAAGTGCAGTTTAGGGTTTAAAACCCTAATGCTGACTGAATGGAAAAGTTAAGTTTAGGGTTTAAAACCCTAATGTTGATTAAAGGAAAAAGTTCAGTTTAGGGTTTAAAACCCTAATGCTGACTGAATGGAAAAAGTTCAGTTTAGGGTTTAAAACCCTAATGCTGACTGAATGGAAAAAGTTCAGTTTAGGGTTTAAAACCGTAATGCTGACTAAAGGAAAAAGTTCAGTTTAGGGTTTAAAACCCTAATCCCGACTAAAGGAAAGAGTTCAGTTTAGGGTTTAAAAGCCTAATGCGGATTAAAGGAAAAAGTTCAGTTTAGGGTTTAAAACTCTAGTGCTGACTGAATGGAAAAATTCAGTTTAGGGTTTAAAACCCTAATGCTGATTAAAGGAAAAAGCTCAGTTTAGGGTTTAAAACCGTAATGCTGACTGAATGGAAAAAGTTTAGTTTAGGGTTTAAAACCCTAATGTTGACTGAATGGAAAAGTTCAGTTTAGGGTTTAAAACCCTAATGCTGATTAAAGGAAAAAGTTCAGTTTAGGGTTTAAAACCCTAATGCTGACTAAATGAAAAAATTCAGTTTAGGGTTTAAAACCCTAATGCTGACTGAATGGAAAAAGTTCAGTTTAGGGTTTAAAACCCTAATGCCGACTAAGGGAAAGAGTTCAGTTTAGGGTTTAAAACCCTAATGCTGATTAAAGGAAAATGTTCAGTTTAGGGTTTAAAACCCTAATGCTGACTGAATGGAAAAAGTTCAATTTAGGGTTTTAAACCCTAATGCTGACTGAATGGAAAAATTCAGTTTAGGGTTTAAAACCCTAATGCTGATTAAAGGAAAAAGTTCAGTTTAGGGTTTAATACCCTAATGCTGACTGGATGGAAAAAGTTCAGTTTAGGGTTTAAAACCCTAATGCTCACTGAATGGAAAAAGTTCAGCTTAGGGTTTAAAACCCTAATGCCGACTAAAGGAAACAATTCATTTTAGGGTTTAAAACCCTAATGCTGATTAAAGGAAAAAGTTCAGTTTAGGGTTTAAAACCCTAGTGCTGACTGAATGGAAAAATTCAATTTATGGTTTAAAACTCTAATGCTGATTAAAGGAAAAAGTTCAGTTTAGGGTTTAAAACTCTAATGTTAACTGAATGGAAAAAGTGCAGTTTAGGGTTTAAAACCCTAATGCTGACTGAATGGAAAAGTTAAGTTTAGGGTTTAAAACCCTAATGTTGATTAAAGGAAAAAGTTCAATTTAGGGTTTAAAACCCTAATGCTGACTGAATGGAAAAATTTAGTTTAGGGTTTAAAATCCTAATGTTGATTGAATTGAAAATTTCAGTTTAGGGTTTAAAACCCTAATGCTGATTAAAGGAAAAAGTTCAGTTTAGGGTTTAAAACCCTAATGCTGACTGAATGGAAAAAGTTCAGTTTAGGGTTTAAAACCCTAATGCTGACTGAATGGAAACAGTTCAGTTTAGGGTTTAAAACCCTAATCCCGACTAAAGGAAAGAGTTCAGTTTAGGGTTTAAAAGCCTAATGCTGATTAAAGGAAAAAGTTCAGTTTAGGGTTTAAAACCCTAGTGCTGACTGAATGGAAAAATTCAGTTTAGGGTTTAAAACCCTAATGCTGATTAAAGGAAAAAATTCAGTTTAGGGTTTAAAACCCTAATGTTGACTGAATGGAAAAAGTTTAGTTTAGGGTTTAAAACCCTAATGTTGACTGAATGGAAAAGTTCAGTTTAGGGTTTAAAACCCTAATGCTGATTAAAGGAAAAAGTTTAGTTTAGGGTTTAAAACCCTAATGCTGACTGAATGGAAAAATTCAGTTTAGGGTTTAAAACCCTAATGCTGACTGAATGGAAACAGTTCAGTTTAGTGTTTAAAACCCTAATGCCGACTAAAGGAAAGAGTTCAGTTTAGGGTTTAAAACCCTAATGCTGATTAAAGGAAAATGTTCAGTTTAGGGTTTAAAACCCTAATGCTGACTGAATGGAAAAAGTTCAGCTTAGGGTTTAAAATGCTAATGCTAATTAAAGGAAAAAGTTCAGTTTAGGGTTTAAAACCCTAATGCTGACTGAATGGAAAAATTCAGTTTAGGGTTTAAAACCCTAATGCTGATTAAAGGAAAAAGTTCAGTTTAGGGTTTAAAACCCTAATGCTGACTGAATGGAAAAATTCAGTTTAGGGTTTAAAACCCTAATGCTGATTAAAGGAAAAAGTTCAGTTTAGGGTTTAAAACCCTAATGCTGACTGAATGGAAAAATTCAGTTTAGGGTTTAAAACCCTAATGCTGATTAAAGGAAAAAGTTCAGTTTAGGGTTTAAAACCCTAATGCTGACTGAATGGAAAAATTCAGTTTAGGGTTTAAAACCCTAATGCTGATTAAAGGAAAAAGTTCAGTTTAGGGTTTAAAACCCTAATGCTGACTGAATGGAAAAAGTTCAGTTTAGGGTTTAAAACCCTAATGCTGACTAAAGGAAAGAGTTCAGTTTAGGGTTTAAAACCCTAATGCTGATTAAAGGAAAAAGTTCAGTTTAGGGTTTAAAACCCTAATGCTGACTGAATGGAAAAATTCAGTTTAGCGTTTAAAACCCTAATGCTGATTAAAGGAAAAAGTTCAGTTTAGGGTTTAAAACCCTAATGCTGACTGAATGAAAAAAGTTCAGTTTTGGGTTTAAAACCCTAATGCTGACTGAATTGAAAAAGTTCAGTTTAGGGTTTAAAACCCTAATGCTGACTAAAGGGAAGAGTTCAGTTTAGGGTTTAAAACCCTAATGCTGACTGAATTGAAAATTTCAGTTTAGGGTTTAAAACCCTAATGCTGATTAAAGGAAAAAGTTCAATTTAGGGTTTAAAACCCTAATGCTAACTGAATGGAAAAATTCAGTTTAGGGTTTAAAATTCTAATGTTGATTAAAGGAAAAAGTTCAGTTTAGGGTTTAAAACCCTAATGCTGACTGAATGGAAAAAGTTTAGTTTAGGGTTTAAAACCCTAATGCTGACTGAATGGAAAAAGTTCAGTTTAGGGTTTAAAACCCTAATGCTGACTGAATGGAAACAGTTCAGTTTAGGGTTTAAAACCCTAATCCCGACTAAAGGAAAGAGTTCAGTTTAGGGTTTAAAAGCCTAATGCTGATTAAAGGAAAAAGTTCAGTTTAGGGTTTAAAACCCTAGTGCTGACTGAATGGAAAAATTCAGTTTAGGGTTTTAAAACCCTAATGCTGATTAAAGGAAAAAGTTCAGTTTAGGGTTTAAAACCATAATGCTGACTGAATGGAAAAAGTTTAGTTTAGGGTTTAAAACCCTAATGTTGACTGAATGGAAAAGTTCAGTTTAGGGTTTAAAACCCTAATGCTGATTAAAGGAAAAAGTTCAGTTTAGGGTTTAAAACCCTAATGCTGACTGAATGGAAAAATTCAGTTTAGGGTTTAAAACCCTAATGCTAACTGAATGGAAAAAGTTCAGTTTAGGGTTTAAAACCCTAATGCCGACTAAAGGAAAGAGTTCAGTTTAGGGTTTAAAACCCTAATGCTGATTAAAGGAAAATGTTCAGTTTAGGGTTTAAAACCCTAATGCTTACTGAATGGAAAAAATTCAGTTTAGGGTTTAAAATCCTAATGCTAATTAAAGGAAAAAGTTCAGTTTAGGGTTTAAAACCCTAATGCTGACTGAATGGAAAAATTCAGTTTAGGGTTTAAAACCCTAATGTTGATTAAAGGAAAAAGTTCAGTTTAGGTTTAAAACCCTAATGCTGACTGAATGGAAAAAGTTCAGTTTAGGGTTTAAAACCCTAATGCTGACTAAAGGAAAGAGTTCAGTTTAGGGTTTAAAACCCTAATGTTGATTAAAGGAAAAAGTTCAGTTTAGGGTTTAAAACCCTAATGTTGACTGAATGGAAAAGTTCAGTTTAGGGTTTAAAACCCTAATTCTGATTAAAGGAAAAAGTTCAGTTTAGGGTTTAAAACCCTAATGCTGACTGAATGGAAAAACTCAGTTTAGGGTTTAAAACCCTAATGTTGATTAAAGGAAAAAGTTCAGTTTAGGGTTTAAAACCCTAATGCTGACTGAATAGAAAAAGTTCAGTTTAGGGTTTAAAACCCTAATGCTGACTGAATTGAAAATTTCAGTTTAGGGTTTAAAAACCTAATGATGATTAAAGGAAAAAGTTCAGTTTAGGGTTTAAAACCCTAATGCTGACTGAATGGAACAATTCTGTTTAGGGTTTAAAACCCTAATGCTGATTAAAGAAAAAGTTCAGTTTAGGGTTTAAAACCCTAATGCTGACTGAATGGAAAAAGTTCAGTTTAGGGTTTAAAACCCTAATGTTGACTGAATGGAAAAAGTTCAGTTTAGGGTTAAAAACCCTAATGCCTACTCAAGGAAAGAGTTCAGTTTAGGGTTTAAAAGCCTAATGCTGATTAAAGGAAAAAGTTCAGTTTAGGGTTTAAAACCCTAGTGCTGACTGAATGGAAAAATTCAGTTTAGGGTTTAAAATCCTAATGCTGATTAAAGGAAAAAGTTCAGTTTAGGGTTTAAAACCCTAATGCTGACTGAATGGAAAAATTCAGTTTAGGGTTTAAAACCCTAATGCTGATTAAAGGAAAAAGTTTAGTTTAGGGTTTAAAACCCTAATGCTGACTGAATGGAAAAGTTCAGTTTAGAGTTTAAAACCCTAATGCTGATTAAAGGAAAAAGTTCAGTTTAGGGTTTAAAACCCTAATGCTGACTGAATGGAAAAATTCAATTTAGGGTTTAAAACCCTAATGCTGACTGAATAGAAAAAGTTCAGTTTAGGGTTTAAAACCCTAATGTCGACTAAAGGAAAGAGTTCAGTTTAGGGTTTAAAACCCTAATGCTGATTAAAGGAAAAAGTTCAGTTTAGGGTTTAAAACCCTAATGCTGACTGAATGGAAAAAGTTCAGGTTAGGGTTTAAAATCCTAATGCTAATTAAAGGAAAAAGTTCAGTTTAGGGTTTAAAACCCTAATGCTGACTGAATGGAAAAAGTTCAGTTTAAGGTTTAAAACCCTAATGTTGATTAAAGGAAAAAGTGCAGTTTAGGGTTTAAAACCCTAATGCTGACTGAATGGAAAAATTCAGTTTAGGGTTTAAAACCCTAATGCTGACTAAAGGAAAGAGTTCAGTTTAGGGTTTAAAACCCTAATGCTGATTAAAGGAAAAAGTTCAGTTTAGGGTTTAAAACCCTAATGCTGACTGAATGGAAAAAGTTCAGCTTAGGGTTTAAAATGCTAATGCTAATTAAAGGAAAAAGTTCAGTTTAGGGTTTAAAACCCTAATGCTGACTGAATGGAAAAATTCAGTTTAGTGTTTAAAACCCTAATGTTGACTAAATGGAAAAGTTCAGTTTAGGGTTTAAAACCCTAATGCTGATTAAAGGAAAAAGTTCAGTTTAAGGTTTAAAACCCTAATGCTGACTGAATGGAAAAATTCAGTTTAGGGTTTAAAACCCTAATGCTGACTGAATGGAAAAGTTAAGTTTAGGGCTTAAAACCCTAATGCTGATTAAAGGAAAAAGTTCAGTTTAGGGTTTAAAACCCTAATGCTGACTGAATGGAAAAATTCAGTTTAGGGTTTAAAACCCTAATGCTGATTAAAGGAAAAAGTTCAGTTTAGGGTTTAAAACCCTAATGCTGACTGAATGGAAAAAGTTCAGTTTAGGGTTTAAAACCCTAATGCTGACTAAAGGAAAGAGTTCAGTTTAGGGTTTAAAACCCTAATGCTGATTAAAGGAAAAAGTTCAGTTTAGGGTTTAAAACCCTAATGCTGACTGAATGGAAAAATTCAGTTTAGCGTTTAAAACCCTAATGCTGATTAAAGGAAAAAGTTCAGTTTAGGGTTTAAAACCCTAATGCTGACTGAATGGAAAAAGTTCAGTTTTGGGTTTAAAACCCTAATGCTGACTGAATTGAAAAAGTTCAGTTTAGGGTTTAAAACCCTAATGCTGACTAAAGGGAAGAGTTTAGTTTAGGGTTTAAAACCCTAATGCTGACTGAATTGAAAATTTCAGTTTAGGGTTTAAAACCCTAATGCTGATTAAAGGAAAAAGTTCAATTTAGGGTTTAAAACCCTAATGCTGACTGAATGGAAAAATTCAGTTTAGGGTTTAAAATCCTAATGTTGATTAA
>NW_027184432.1:0-32000 GCF_000393655.2 Nicotiana sylvestris
TAGTCAGCATTAGGGTTTTAAACCTTGAACTGAACTCTTTCCTTTAGTTAGCATTAGGGTTTTAAACCTTGAACTGAACTCTTTCCTTTAGTCAGCATTAGGGTTTTAAACCATAAACTGAACTCTTCACTTTAGTCAGCATTTGGGTTTTAAACCCTAAACTGAACTTATCCCTTTAATCAGGATTAGGGTTTTAAACCATAAACTGAACTCTTCCCTTTAGTCAGCATTAGGGTTTTAAACCCTAAACTGAACTTTTCCCTTTAGTCAGCATTAGGGTTTTAAACCCTAAACTGAACTTTTTCCATTTAGTCAGCATTAGGGTTTTAAACCCTAAACTGAACTCTTCCCTTTAGTTAGCATTAGGGTTTTAAACCCTAAACTGAGCTTTTTCCATTTAGTCAGCATTAGTGTTTTAAACACTAAACTGAACTTTTCCCTTTAATCAGGATTAGGGTTTTAAACCCTAAACTGACCTCTTCCCTTTAGTCAGTATTAGGGTTGTAAACCCTAAACTGAACTTTTCCCTTTAATCAGGATTAGGGTTTTGAACCCTAAACTGAACTATCCCCAGCTAGTCAGCATTTGGGTTTTAAACCCTAAACTGAACTTTTTTCTTTAGTAAGCATTAGGGTTTTAAACCCTAAACTGAACTTTTTCCTTTAGTCAGCATTAGGGTGTTAAACCCTAAACTGAACTTTTCCCCTTTAGTCAGCATTAGGGTTTTAAACCCTAAACTGAACTTTTTCCCTCAGGCAGCATTAGGGTTTTAAACCCTAAACCGAACTTTTTCCCTTAGTCAGCATTAGGGTTTTAAACCCTAAACTGAACTTTTTCCTTTAGTCAGCATTAGGGTTTTAAACCCTAAACTGAACTTTTCCCTTTAGTCAGCATTAGGGTTTTAAACCCTAAACTGAACTTTTTCCATTTAGTCAGCATTAGGGTTTTAAACCCTAAACTTAACTTTTCTCTTTAATCAGGATTATGGTTTTAAACCCTAAACTGAACTTTTTCCTTTAGCCAGCATTAGGGTTTTAAACCCGAAACTAAACTTTTCCCCTTTAGTCAGCATTAGGGTTTTAAACCCTAAGCTGAACTTTTTCCCTTAGTTAGCATTAGGGTTTTAAACCCGAAACTAAACTTTTCCCCTTTAGTCAGCATTAGGGTTTTAAACCCTAAACTGAACTTTTTCCCTTAGTTAGCTTTAGGGTTTTAAACCCGAAACTAAACTTTTCCCCTTCAGTCAGCATTAGGGTTTTAAACCCTAAACTGAACTTTTCCCTTTAATCAGGATTAGGGTTTTAAACCCTAAACTCAACTTTTCCCTTTAGTCAGCATTAGAGTTTTAAACCCTAAACTGAACTTTTCCCTTTAGACAGCATTAGGGTTTTAAACCCCAAACTGAACTCTTTTCTTTAGTCAACATTAGGGTTTTAAACCATGAACTGAACTCTTTCCTTTAGTCAGCATTAGGGTTTTAAACCTTAAACTGAACTCTTTCCTTTAGTCAGCATTAGGGTTTTAAACCTTAAACTGAACTCTTCCCTTTAGTCAGCATTATGGTTTTAAACCCTAAACTGAACTTTTCCCTTTAGTCAGCATTAGGGTTTTAAACCCTAAACTGAACTTTTTCCATTTAGTCAGCATTAGGGTTTTAAACCCTAAACTGAACTCTTCCTTTTAGTCAGCATTAGGGTTTTAAACCCTAAACTGAACTTCTTCCATTTAGTCAGCATTAGGATTTTAAACCCTAAACTGAACTTTTCCCTTTAATCAGGATTAGGGTTTTAAACCATAAACTGAACTCTTCCCTTTAGTCAGCATTAGGGTTTCAAACCCTACACTGAACTTTTCTCTTTAATCAGGATTAGGGTTTTAAACCTTAAACTAAACTTTTCCCCTTTAGTCAGCATTAGGGTTTTAAACCCTAAACTGAACTTTTTCCCTTAGTTAGCTTTAGGGTTTTAAACCCGAAACTAAACTTTTCCCCTTCAGTCAGCATTAGGGTTTTAAACCCTAAACTGAACTTTTCCCTTTAATCAGGATTAGGGTTTTAAACCCTAAACTCAACTTTTCCCTTTAGTCAGCATTAGGGTTTTAAACCCTAAACTGAACTTTTCCCTTTAGACAGCATTAGGGTTTTAAACCCCAAACTGAACTCTTTCCTTTAGTCAACATTAGGGTTTTAAACCTTGAACTGAACTCTTTCCTTTAGTCAGCATTAGGGTTTTAAACCTTAAACTGAACTCTTTCCTTTAGTCAGCATTAGGGTTTTAAACCTTAAACTGAACTCTTCCCTTTAGTCAGCATTATGGTTTTAAACCCTAAACTAAACTTTTCCCTTTAGTCAGTATTAGGGTTTTAAACCATAAACTGAACTTTTTCCATTTAGTCAGCATTAGGATTTTAAACCCTAAACTGAACTTTTCCCTTTAATCAGGATTAGGGTTTTAAACCATAAACTGAACTCTTCCCTTTAGTCAGCATTAGGGTTTCAAACCCTACACTGAACTTTTCTCTTTAATCAGGATTAGGGTTTTAAACCCTAAACTGAACTTTTCCCTTTAGTCAGCATTAGGGTTTTAAACCCTAAACTGAACTTTTCCCTTTAGTCAGCATTAGGGTTTTAAACCCTAAACTGAACTATTTCCTTTATTCAACATTAGGGTTTTAAACCTTGAACTGAACTCTTTCCTTTAGTCAGCATTAGGGTTTTAAACCTTAAACTGAAATCTTCCCTTTAGTCAGCATTAGGGTTTTAAACCCTAAACTGAACTTTTCCCTTTAGTCAGCATTAGGGTTTTAAACCCTAAACTGAACTTTTCTCTTTAGTCAGCATTAGGGTTTTAAACCCTAAACTGAACTCTTTCCTTTAGTCAGCATTAAGGTTTTAAACCTTAAACTGAACTCTTCCCTTTAGTCAGCATTAGGGTTTTAAACCCTAAACTGAACTTTTCCCTTTAAACAGGATTTGGGTTTTAAACCATAAATTAAACTCTTCCCTTTAATCAGCATTAGGGTTTTAAACCCTAAACTGAACTTTTCCCTTTAGTCAGCATTAGGGTTTTAAACCCTAAACTAAACTTTTTCCATTTAGTCAGCATTAGGGTTTTTAACACTAAACTGAACTCTTCCCTTTAGTCAGCATTAGGGTTTTAAACCCTAAACTGAACTTTTTCCAGTTAGTCAGCATTAGTGTTTTAAACCCTATACTGAACTTTTCCCTTTAATCATTATCAGGGTTTTAAATCCTAAACTGACCTCTTCCCTTTAGTCAGCATTAGGGTTTTAAACCCTAAACTGAACTTTTCCCTTTAATCAGGATTAGGGTTTTAAACCCTAAACTGAACTATCCCAAGCTAGTCAGCATTAGGGTTTTCAACCCTAAACTGAACTTTTTCCTTTAGTCAGCATTAGGGTTTTAAACCCTAAACTGAACTTTTTCCTTTAGTCAGCATTAGGGTGATAAACCCTAAACTGAACTTTTCCCCTTTAGTCAGCATTAGGGTTTTAAACCCTAAACTGAACTTTTTCTCTCAGTCAGCATTAGGGTTTTAAACCCTAAACTGAACTTTTTCCTTTAGTCAACATTAGGGTTTTAGACCCTAAACTGAAATTTTCCCTTTAGTCAGCATTAGGGTTTTAAACCCTAAACTGAACTTTTTCCATTTAGTCAGCATTAGGGTTTTAAACCCTAAACTGAACTTTTCCCTTTAATCAGGATTAGGGTTTTAAACCCTAAACTGAACTTTTTCCTTTAGCCAGCATTAGGGTTTTAAACCCGAAACTAAACTTTTCCGCTTTAGTCAACATTAGGGTTTTAAACCCTAAACTGAACTTTTTCCCTTAGTTAGCATTAGGGTTTTAAACCCGAAACTAAACTTTTCCCCTTTAGTCAGCATTAGGGTTTTAAACCCTAAACTGAACTTTTTCCCTTAGTTAGCGTTAGGGTTTTAAACCCAAAACTAAACTTTTCCCCTTTAGTCAGCATTAGGGTTTTAAACCCTAAACTGAACTTTTCCCTTTAGTCAGCATTAGGGTTTTAAACCCTAAACTGAACTTTTCCCTTTAATCAGGATTAGGGTTTTAAACCCTAAACTGAACTTTTCCCTTTAGTCAGCATTAGGGTTTTAAACCCTAAACTGAACTCTTTCCTTTAGTCAGCATTAGGGTTTTAAACCTTAAACTGAACTCTTCCATTTAGTCAGCATTAGGGTTTTAAACCTTAAACTGAACTCTTCCCTTTAGTCAGCATTAGGTTTTTAAACCCTAAACTGAACTTTTCCCTTTAAACAGGATTTGGGTTTTAAACCATAAATTGAACTCTTCCCTTTAGTCAGCATTAGGGTTTTAAACCCTAAACTGAAACTTTTCCCTTTAGTCAGCATTAGGGTTTTAAACCCTAAACTGAACTTCTTCCATTTAGTCAGCATTAGGGTTTTTAACACTAAACTGAACTCTTCCCTTTAGTCATCATTAGGGGTTTAAACCCTAAACTGAACTTTTTCCAGTTAGTCAGCATTAGTGTTTTAAACCCTATACTGAACTTTTCCCTTTAATCAGGATTAGGGTTTTAAACCCTAAACTGACCTCTTCCCTTTAGTCAGCATTAGGGTTTTAAACCCTAAACTGAACTTTTCCCTTTAATCAGGATTAGGGTTTTAAACCCTAAACTGAACTATCCCCAGCTAGTCAGCATTAGGGTTTTCAACCCTAAACTGAACTTTTTCCTTTAGTCAGCATTAGGGTTTTAAACCCTAAACTGAAACTTTTTCCTTTAGTCAGCATTAGGGTGTTAAACCCTAAACTGAACTTTTCCCCCTTAGTCAGCATTAGGGTTTTAAACCCTAAACTGAACTTTTTCTCTCAGTCAGCTTAGGGTTTTAAACCCTAAACTGAACTTTTTCCTTTAGTCAGCATTAGGGTTTTAAACCCTAAACTGAAATTTTCCCTTTAGTCAGCATTAGGGTTTTAAACCCTAAACTGAACTTTTTCCATTTAGTCAGCATTAGGGTTTTAAACCCTAAACTGAACTTTTCCCTTTAATCAGGATCAGGGTTTTAAACCCTAAACTGAACTTTTTCCTTTAGCCAGCATTAGGGTTTTAAACCCGAAACTAAACTTTTCCCCTTTAGTCAGCATTAGGGTTTTAAATCCTAAACTGAACTTTTTCCCTTAGTTAGCATTAGGGTTTTAAACCCGAAACTAAACTTTTCCCCTTTAGTCAGCATTAGGGTTTTAAACCCTAAACTAAACTTTTTCCCTTAGTTAGCGTTAGGCTTTTAAACCAAAAACTAAACTTTTCCCCTTTAGTCAGCATTAGAGTTTTAAACTCTAAACTGAACTTTTCCCTTTAATCAGGATTAGGGTTTTAAACCCTAAACTCAACTTTTCCCTTTAGTCAGCATTAGGGTTTTAAACCCTAAACTGAACTTTTCCCTTTAATCAGGATTAGGGTTTTAAACCCTAAACTGAACTTTTTCCATTTAGTCAGCATTAGGGTTTTAAACCCTAAACTGAACTTTTCCCTTTAGTCAGCATTAGGGTTTTAAACCCTAAACTGAACTTTTCCCTTTAGTCAGCATTTGGGTTTTAAACCTTAAACTGAACTCTTTCCTTTAGTCAGCATTAGGGTTTTAAACCTTGAACTGAACTCTTTCCTTTAGTCAGCATTAGGGTTTTAAACCTTAAACTGAACTCTTCCCTTTAGTCAGCATTAGGGTTTTAAACCCTAAACTGAACTTTTCCCTTTAGTCAGCATTAGGGTTTTAATCCCTAAACTAAACTTTTTCCTTTAGTCAGCATTAGGGTTTTAAACCCTAAACTGAACTCTTTCCTTTAGTCAGCATTAAGGTTTTAAACCTTGAACTGAACTCTTTCCTTTAGTCAGCATTAGGGTTTTAAACCTTAAACTGAACTCTTCCCTTTAGTCAGCATTATGGTTTTAAACCCTAAACTGAACTTATCCCTTTAATCAGGATTAGGGTTTAAAACCATAAACTAAACTCTTCCCTTTAGTCAGCATTAGGGTTTTAAACCCTAAACTGAACTTTTCCCTTTAGTCAACATTAGGGTTTTAAACCCTAAACTGAACTTTTTCCATTTAATCAGCATTATGGTTTTAAACCCTAAACTGAACTTTTCCCTTTAATCAGGATTAGGGTTTTAAACCCGAAACTGAACTTTTTCCTTTAGCCAGCATTAGGGTTTTAAACCCGAAACTAAACTTTTCCCCTTTAGTCAGCATTAGGGTTTTAAACCCTAAACTGAACTCTTCCATTTAGTCAGCATTAGGGTTTTAAACCCTAAACTGAACTTTTTCCATTTAGTCAGCGTTAGTGTTTTAAACCCTAAATTGAACTTTTCCCTTTAATCAGGATTAGGGTTTTAAACCCCAAACTGACCTCTTCCCTTAGTCAGCATTAGGGTTGTAAACCCTAAACTGAACTTTTCACTTTAATCAGGATTAGTGTTTTAAACCCTAAACTGAACTATCCCCAGCTAGTCAGCATTAGGGTTTTAAACCCTAAACTGAACTTTTTCCTTTAGTCAGCATTAGGGTTTTAAACCATATACTGAACTTTTTCCTTTAGTCAGCATTAGGGTGTTAAACCCTAAACTGAACTTTTCCCTTTAGTCAGCATTAGGGTTTTAAACCCTAAACTGGAACTTTTTCCTTTAGTCAGCATTAGGGTTTTAAACCCTAAACAGAACTTTTTCCTTTAGTCAGCATTAGGGTTTTAAATCCTAAACTGAACTTTTTCCTTTAGTCAGCATTAAGGTTTTAAACCCTAAACTGAACTTTTCCCTTTAGTCAGCATTAGGGTTATAAACCCTAAACTGAACTTTTCCCTTTAGTCAGCATTAGGGTTTTAAACCCTAAACTGAACTTTTTCCATTTAGTCAGCATTAGGGTGTTAAACCCTAAACTGAACTTTTCCCCTTTAGTCAGCATTAGGGTTTTAAACCCTAAATTGAACTTTTTCTCTCAGTCAGCATTAGGGTTTTAAACCCTAAACTGAACTTTTTCCTTTAGTCAGCATTAGGGTTTTCAACCCTAAACTGAACTTTTTCCTTTAGTCAGCATTAGGGTTTTAAACCCTAAACTGAACTTTTTCCTTTAGTCAGCATTAGGGTGATAAACCCTAAACTGAACTTTTCCCCTTTAGTCAGCATTAGGGTTTTAAACCCTAAACTGAACTTTTTCTCTCAGTCAGCATTAGGGTTTTAAACCCTAAACTGAACTTTTTCCTTTAGTCAGCATTAGGGTTTTAGACCCTAAACTGAAATTTTCCCTTTAGTCAGCATTAGGGTTTTAAACCCTAAACTGAACTTTTTCCATTTAGTCAGCATTAGGGTTTTAAACCCTAAACTGAACTTTTCCCTTTAATCAGGATTAGGGTTTTAAACCCTAAACTGAACTTTTTCCTTTAGCCAGCATTAGGGTTTTAAACCCGAAACTAAACTTTTCCGCTTTAGTCAACATTAGGGTTTTAAACCCTAAACTGAACTTTTTCCCTTAGTTAGCATTAGGGTTTTAAACCCGAAACTAAACTTTTCCCCTTTAGTCAGCATTAGGGTTTTAAACCCTAAACTGAACTTTTTCCCTTAGTTAGCGTTAGGGTTTTAAACCCAAAACTAAACTTTTCCCCTTTAGTCAGCATTAGGGTTTTAAACCCTAAACTGAACTTTTCCCTTTAGTCAGCATTAGGGTTTTAAACCCTAAACTGAACTTTTCCCTTTAATCAGAATTAGGGTTTTAAACCCTAAACTGAACTTTTCCCTTTAGTCAGCATTAGGGTTTTAAACCCTAAACTGTACTCTTTCCCTTTAGTCAGCATTAGGGTTTTAAACCTTAAACTGAACTCTTCCATTTAGTCAGCATTAGGGTTTTAAACCTTAAACTGAACTCTTCCCTTTAGTCAGCATTAGGTTTTTAAACCCTAAACTGAACTTTTCCCTTTAAACAGGATTTGGGTTTTAAACCATAAATTGAACTCTTCCCTTTAGTCAGCATTAGGGTTTTAAACCCTAAACTGAACTTTTCCCTTTAGTCAGCATTAGGGTTTTAAACCCTAAACTGAACTTCTTCCATTTAGTCAGCATTAGGGTTTTTAACACTAAACTGAACTCTTCCCTTTAGTCAGCATTAGGGGTTTAAACCCTAAACTGAACTTTTTCCAGTTAGTCAGCATTAGTGTTTTAAACCCTATACTGAACTTTTCCCTTTAATCAGGATTAGGGTTTTAAACCCTAAACTGACATCTTCCCTTTAGTCAGCATTAGGGTTTTAAACCCTAAACTGAACTTTTCCCTTTAATCAGGATTAGGGTTTTAAACCCTAAACTGAACTATCCCCAGCTAGTCAGCATTAGGGTTTTCAACCCTAAACTGAACTTTTTCCTTTAGTCAGCATTAGGGTTTTAAACCCTAAACTGAACTTTTTCCTTTAGTCAGCATTAGGGTGTTAAACCCTAAACTGAACTTTTCCCCCTTAGTCAGCATTAGGGTTTTAAACCCTAAACTGAACTTTTTCTCTCAGTCAGCTTAGGGTTTTAAACCCTAAACTGAACTTTTTCCTTTAGTCAGCATTAGGGTTTTAAACCTTAAACTGAAATTTTCCCTTTAGTCAGCATTAGGGTTTTAAACCCTAAACTGAACTTTTTCCATTTAGTCAACATTAGGGTTTTAAACCCTAAACTGAACTTTTCCCTTTAATCAGGATCAGGGTTTTAAACCCTAAACTGAACTTTTTCCTTTAGCCAGCATTAGGGTTTTAAACCCGAAACTAAACTTTTCCCCTTTAGTCAGCATTAGGGTTTTAAACCCTAAACTGAACTTTTTCCCTTAGTTAGCATTAGGGTTTTAAACCCGAAACTAATCTTTTCCCCTTTAGTCAGCATTAGGGTTTTAAACCCTAAACTAAACTTTTTCCCTTAGTTAGTGTTAGGGTTTTAAACCAAAAACTAAACTTTTCCCCTTTAGTCAGCATTAGAGTTTTAAACCCTAAACTGAACTTTTCCCTTTAATCAGGATTAGGGTTTTAAACCCGAAACTAAACTTTTCCCCTTTAGTCAGCATTAGGGTTTTAAACCCTAAACTGAACTTTTTCCCTTAGTTAGCGTTTGGGTTTTAAACCCAAAACTAAACTTTTCCCCTTTAGTCAGCATTAGGGTTTTAAACCCTAAACTGAACTTTTCCCTTTAATCAGGATTAGGGTTTTTAAACCCTAAACTCAACTTTTCCCTTTAGTCAGCATTAGGGTTTTAAACCCTAAACTGAACTTTTCCCTTTAATCAGGATTAGGGTTTTAAACCCTAAACTGAACTTTTTCCCTTTAGTCAGCATTAGGGTTTTAAACCCTAAACTGAACTTTTCCCTTTAGTCAGCATTAGGGTTTTAAACCCTAAACTGAACTTTTCCCTTTAGTCAGCATTTGGGTTTTAAACCCTAAACTGAACTCTTTCCTTTAGTCAGCATTAGGGTTTTAAACCTTGAACTGAACTCTTTCCTTTAGTCAGCATTAGGGTTTTAAACCTTAAACTGAACTCTTCCCTTTAGTCAGCATTAGGGTTTTAAACCCTAAACTGAACTTTTCCCTTTAGTCAGCATTAGGGTTTTAAACCCTAAACTGAACTCTTTCCTTTAGTCAGCATTAAGGTTTTAAACCTTGAACTGAACTCTTTCCTTTAGTCAGCATTAGGGTTTTAAACCTTAAACTGAACTCTTCCCTTTAGTCAGCATTATGGTTTTAAACCCTAAACTGAACTTATCCCTTTAATCAGGATTAGGGTTTAAAACCATAAACTAAACTCTTCCCTTTAGTCAGCATTAGGGTTTTAAACCCTAAACTAACTTTTCCCTTTAGTCAACATTAGGGTTTTAAACCCTAAACTGAACTTTTTCCATTTAATCAGCATTATGGTTTTAAACCCTAAACTGAACTTTTCCCTTTAATCAGGATTAGGGTTTTAAACCCGAAACTGAACTTTTTCCTTTAGCCAGCATTAGGGTTTTAAACCCGAAACTAAACTTTTCCCCTTTAGTCAGCATTAGGGTTTTAAACCCGAAACTGAACTTTTTTCATTTAGTCAGCATTAGGGTTTTAAACCCTAAACTGAACTCTTCCATTTAGTCAGCATTAGGGTTTTAAACCCTAAACTGAACTTTTTCCATTTAGTCAGCATTAGTGTTTTAAACCCTAAACTGAACTTTTCCCTTTAATCAGGATTAGGGTTTTAAACCCCAAACTGACCTCTTCCCTTAGTCAGCATTAGGGTTGTAAACCCTAAACTGAACTTTTCCCTTTAATCAGGATTAGTGTTTTAAACCCTAAACTGAACTATCCCCAGCTAGTCAGCATTAGGGTTTTAAACCCTAAACTGAACTTTTTCCTTTAGTCAACATTAGAGTTTTAAACCATATACTGAACTTTTTCCTTTAGTCAGCATTAGGGTGTTAAACCCTAAACTGAACTTTCCACCTTTAGTCAGCATTAGGGTTTTAAACCCTAAACTGAACATTTTCCCTCAGTCAGCATTAGGGTTTTAAACCCTAAACAGAACTTTTTCCTTTAGTCAGCATTAGGGTTTTAAATCCTAAACTGAACTTTTTCCTTTAGTCAGCATTAAGGTTTTAAACCCTAAACTGAACTTTTCCCTTTAGTCAGCATTAGGGTTTTAAACCCTAAACTGAACTTTTCCCTTTAGTCAGCATTAGGGTTTTAAACCCTAAACTGAACTTTTTCCATTTAGTCAGCATTAGGGTTTTAAACCCTAAACTGAACTTTTCCCTTTAATCAGGATTAGGGTTTTAAACCCTAAAATTGAACTTTTTCTCTCAGTCAGCATTAGGGTTTTAAACCCTAAACTGAACTTTTTCCTTTAGTCAGCATTAGGGTTTTAAACCCTAAACTGAAATTTTCCCTTTAGTCAACATTAGGGTTTTAAACCCTAAACTGAACTTTTTCCATTTAGTCAGCATTAGGGTTTTAAACCCTAAACTGAACTTTTTCCTTTAATCAGGATTAGGGTTTTAAACCCTAAACTGAACTTTTTCCTTTAGCCAGCATTAGGGTTTTAAACCCGAAACTAAACTTTTCCCCTTTAGTCAGCATTAGGGTTTTAAACCCTAAACTAAACTTTTTCCCTTAGTTAGCATTAGGGTTTTAAACCCGAAACTAAACTTTTCCCCTTTAGTCAGCATTAGGGTTTTAAACCCTAAACTGAACTTTTTCCCTTAGTTAGCGTTTGGGTTTTAAACCCAAAACTAAACTTTTCCCCTTTAGTCAGCATTAGGGTTTTAAACCCTAAACTGAACTTTTCCCTTTAAACAGGATTTGGGTTTTAAACCATAAATTGAACTCCTCCCTTTAGTCAGCATTAGGGTTTTAAACCCTAAACTAAACTTTTCCCTTTAGTCAGCATTAGGGTTTTAAACCCTAAACTGAACTTCTTCCATTTAGTCAGCATTAGGGTTTTTAACACTAAACTGAACTCTTCCCTTTAGTCATCATTAGGGGTTTAAACCCTAAACTGAACTTTTTCCAGTTAGTCAGCATTAGTGTTTTAAACCCTATACTGAACTTTTCCCTTTAATCAGGATTAGGGTTTTAAACCCTAAACTGACCTCTTCCCTTTAGTCAGCATTAGGGTTTTAAACCCTAAACTGAACTTTTCCCTTTAATCAGGATTAGGGTTTTAAACCCTAAACTGAACTATCCCCAGCTAGTCAGCATTAGGGTTTTCAACCCTAAACTGAACTTTTTCCTTTAGTCAGCATTAGGGTTTTAAACCCTAAACTGAACTTTTCCCCTTAGTCAGCATTAGGGTGTTAAACCCTAAACTGAACTTTTCCCCCTTAGTCAGCATTAGGGTTTTAAACCCTAAACTGAACTTTTTCTCTCAGTCAGCTTAGGGTTTTAAACCCTAAACTGAACTTTTTCCTTTAGTCAGCATTAGGGTTTTAAACCTTAAACTGAAATTTTCCCTTTAGTCAGCATTAGGGTTTTAAACCCTAAACTGAACTTTTTCCATTTAGTCAACATTAGGGTTTTAAACCCTAAACTGAACTTTTCCCTTTAATCAGGATCAGGGTTTTAAACCCTAAACTGAACTTTTTCCTTTAGCCAGCATTAGGGTTTTAAACCCGAAACTAAACTTTTCCCCTTTAGTCAGCATTAGGGTTTTAAACCCTAAACTGAACTTTTTCCCTTAGTTAGCATTAGGGTTTTAAACCCGAAACTAATCTTTTCCCCTTTAGTCAGCATTAGGGTTTTAAACCCTAAACTAAACTTTTTCCCTTAGTTAGTGTTAGGGTTTTAAACCAAAAACTAAACTTTTCCCCTTTAGTCAGCATTAGAGTTTTAAACCCTAAACTGAACTTTTCCCTTTAATCAGGATTAGGGTTTTAAACCCGAAACTAAACTTTTCCCCTTTAGTCAGCATTAGGGTTTTAAACCCTAAACTGAACTTTTTCCCTTAGTTAGCGTTTGGGTTTTAAACCCAAAACTAAACTTTTCCCCTTTAGTCAGCATTAGGGTTTTAAACCCTAAACTGAACTTTTCCCTTTAATCAGGATTAGGGTTTTTAAACCCTAAACTCAACTTTTCCCTTTAGTCAGCATTAGGGTTTTAAACCCTAAACTGAACTTTTCCCTTTAATCAGGATTAGGGTTTTAAACCCTAAACTGAACTTTTTCCCTTTAGTCAGCATTAGGGTTTTAAACCCTAAACTGAACTTTTCCCTTTAGTCAGCATTAGGGTTTTAAACCCTAAACTGAACTTTTCCCTTTAGTCAGCATTTGGGTTTTAAACCCTAAACTGAACTCTTTCCTTTAGTCAGCATTAGGGTTTTAAACCTTGAACTGAACTCTTTCCTTTAGTCAGCATTAGGGTTTTAAACCTTAAACTGAACTCTTCCCTTTAGTCAGCATTAGGGTTTTAAACCCTAAACTGAACTTTTCCCTTTAGTCAGCATTAGGGTTTTAAACCCTAAACTGAACTCTTTCCTTTAGTCAGCATTAAGGTTTTAAACCTTGAACTGAACTCTTTCCTTTAGTCAGCATTAGGGTTTTAAACCTTAAACTGAACTCTTCCCTTTAGTCAGCATTATGGTTTTAAACCCTAAACTGAACTTATCCCTTTAATCAGGATTAGGGTTTAAAACCATAAACTAAACTCTTCCCTTTAGTCAGCATTAGGGTTTTAAACCCTAAACTAACTTTTCCCTTTAGTCAACATTAGGGTTTTAAACCCTAAACTGAACTTTTTCCATTTAATCAGCATTATGGTTTTAAACCCTAAACTGAACTTTTCCCTTTAATCAGGATTAGGGTTTTAAACCCGAAACTGAACTTTTTCCTTTAGCCAGCATTAGGGTTTTAAACCCGAAACTAAACTTTTCCCCTTTAGTCAGCATTAGGGTTTTAAACCCGAAACTGAACTTTTTTCATTTAGTCAGCATTAGGGTTTTAAACCCTAAACTGAACTCTTCCATTTAGTCAGCATTAGGGTTTTAAACCCTAAACTGAACTTTTTCCATTTAGTCAGCATTAGTGTTTTAAACCCTAAACTGAACTTTTCCCTTTAATCAGGATTAGGGTTTTAAACCCCAAACTGACCTCTTCCCTTAGTCAGCATTAGGGTTGTAAACCCTAAACTGAACTTTTCCCTTTAATCAGGATTAGTGTTTTAAACCCTAAACTGAACTATCCCCAGCTAGTCAGCATTAGGGTTTTAAACCCTAAACTGAACTTTTTCCTTTAGTCAACATTAGAGTTTTAAACCATATACTGAACTTTTTCCTTTAGTCAGCATTAGGGTGTTAAACCCTAAACTGAACTTTCCCCCTTTAGTCAGCATTAGGGTTTCAAACCCTAAACTGAACATTTTCCCTCAGTCAGCATTAGGGTTTTAAACCCTAAACAGAACTTTTTCCTTTAGTCAGCATTAGGGTTTTAAATCCTAAACTGAACTTTTTCCTTTAGTCAGCATTAAGGTTTTAAACCCTAAACTGAACTTTTCCCTTTAGTCAGCATTAGGGTTTTAAACCCTAAACTGAACTTTTCCCTTTAGTCAGCATTAGGGTTTTAAACCCTAAACTGAACTTTTTCCATTTAGTCAGCATTAGGGTGTTAAACCCTAAACTGAACTTTTCCCCTTTAGTCAGCATTAGGGTTTTAAACCCTAAATTGAACTTTTTCTCTCAGTCAGCATTAGGGTTTTAAACCCTAAACTGAACTTTTTCCTTTAGTCAGCATTAGGGTTTTAAACCCTAAACTGAAATTTTCCCTTTAGTCAACATTAGGGTTTTAAACCCTAAACTGAACTTTTTCCATTTAGTCAGCATTAGTGTTTTAAACCCTAAACTGAACTTTTCCCTTTAATCAGGATTAGGGTTTTAAACCCTAAACTGAACTTTTTCCTTTAGCCAGCATTAGGGTTTTAAACCCGAAACAAAACTTTTCCCCTTTAGTCAGCATTAGGGTTTTAAACCCTAAACTAAACTTTTTCCCTTAGTTAGCATTAGGGTTTTAAACCCGAAACTAAACTTTTCCCCTTTAGTCAGCATTAGGGTTTTAAACCCTAAACTGAACTTTTTCCCTTAGTTAGCGTTTGGGTTTTAAACCCAAAACTAAACTTTTCCCCTTTAGTCAGCATTAGGGTTTTAAACCCTAAACTGAACTTTTCCCTTTAATCAGGATTAGGGTTTTTAAACCCTAAACTCAACTTTTCCCTTTAGTCAGCATTAGGGTTTTAAACCCTAAACTGAACTTTTCCCTTTAATCAGGATTAGGGTTTTAAACCCTAAACTGAACTTTTCCCTTTAGTCAGCATTAGGGTTTTAAACCCTAAACTGAACTCTTTCCTTTAGTCAGCATTAGGGTTTTAAACCTTAAACTGAACTCTTCCCTTTAGTCAGCATTAGGGTTTTAAACCCTAAACTGAACTTTTCCCTTTAAACAGGATTTGGGTTTTAAACCATAAATTGAACTATTCCCTTTAGTCAGCATTAGGGTTTTAAACCCTAAACTGAACTTTTCCCTTTAGTCAGCATTAGGGTTTTAAACCCTAAACTGCACTTTTTCAATTTAGTCAGCATTAAGGTTTTTAACACTAAACTGAACTCTTCCCTTTAGTCAGCATTAGGGTTTTAAACCCTAAACTGAACTTTTTCCAGTTAGTCAGCATTAGTGTTTTAAACCCTATACTGAACTTTTCCCTTTAATCAGGATTAGGGTTTTAAACCCTAAACTGACCTCTTCCCTTTAGTCAGCATTAGGGTTTTAAACCCTAAACTGAACTTTTTCCTTTAGTCAACATTAGGGTGTTAAACCCTAAACTGAACTTTTCCCCTTTAGTCAGCATTAGGGTTTTAAACCCTAAACTGAACTTTTTCTCTCAGTCAGCATTAGGGTTTTAAACCCTAAACTGAACTTTTTCATTTAGTCAGCATTAGGGTTTTAAATCCTAAACTGAAATTTTCCCTTTAGTCAGCATTAGGGTTTTAAACCCTAAACTGAACTTTTTCCATTTAGTCAGCATTAGGGTTTTAAACCCTAAACTGAACTTTTTCCCTTAGTTAGCATTAGGGTTTTAAACCCGAAACTAAACTTTTCCCCTTTAGTCAGCATTAGGGTTTTAAACCCTAAACTGAACTTTTTCCCTTAGTTAGCATTAGGGTTTTAAACCCGAAACTAAACTTTTCCCCTTTAGTCAGCATTAGGGTTTTAAACCCTAAACTAAACTTTTTCCCTTAGTTAGCGTTAGGGTTTTAAACCCAAAACTAAACTTTTCCCCTTTAGTCAGCATTTGGGTTTTAAACCCTAAACTGAACTTTTCCCTTTTATCAGGATTAGGGTTTTAAACCCTAAACTCAACTTTTCCCTTTAGTCAGCATTAGGGTTTTAAACCCTAAACTGAACTTTTCCCTTTAATCAGGATTAGGGTTTTAAACCCTAAACTGAACTTTTCCCTTTAGTCAGCATTAGGGTTTTAAACCCTAAACTGAACTTTTCCCTTTAGTCAGCATTAGGGTTTTAAACCCTAAACTGAACTTTTCCCTTTAGTCAGCATTAGGGTTTTAAACCCTAAACTGAACTTTTCCCTTTAGTCAGCATTAGGGTTTTAAACCCTAAATTGAACTCTTTCCTTTAGTCAGCATTAGGGTTTTAAACCTTGAACTGAACTCTTTCCTTTAGTCAGCATTAGGGTTTTAAACCTTCAACTGAACTCTTCCCTTTAGTCAGCATTAGGGTTTTAAACCCTAAACTGAACTTTTCCCTTTAGTCAGCATTAGGGTTTTAATCCCTAAACTGAACTTTTTCCTTTAGTCAGCATTAGGGTTTTAAACCCTAAACTGAACTCTTTCCTTTAGTCAGCATTAAGGTTTTAAACCTTGAACTGAACTCTTTCCTTTAGTCAGCATTAGGGTTTTAAACCTAAAACTGAACTCTTCCCTTTAGTCAGCATTATGGTTTTAAACCCTAAACTGAACTTATCCCTTTAATCAGGATTAGGGTTTAAAACCATAAACTGAACTCTTCCCTTTAGTCAGCATTAGGGTTTTAAACCCTAAACTGAACTTTTCCCTTTAGTCAACATTAGGGTTTTAAACCCTAAACTGAACTTTTTCCATTTAGTCAGCATTAGGGTTTTAAACCCTAAACTGAACTTTTTCCTTTAATCAGGATTAGGGTTTTAAACCCTAAACTGAACTTTTTCCTTTAGCCAGCATTAGGGTTTTAAACCCGAAACTAAACTTTTCCCCTTTAGTCAGCATTAGGGTTTTAAACCCTAAACTGAACTTTTTTCCTTAGTTAGCATTAGGGTTTTAAACCCGAAACTAAACTTTTTCCATTTAGTCAGCATTAGGGTTTTAAACCCTAAACTGAACTCTTCCCTTTAGTCAGCATTAGGGTTTTAAACCCTAAACTGAACTTTTTCCATTTAGTCAGCATTAGTGTTTTAAACCCTAAACTGAACTTTTCCCTTTAATCAGGATTAGGGTTTTAAACCTTAAACTGACCTCTTCCCTTAGTCAGCATTAGGGTTGTAAACCCTAAACTGAACTTTTTCCTTTAATCAGGATTAGTGTTTTAAACCCTAAACTGAACTATCCCCAGCTAGTCAGCATTAGGGTTTTAAACCCTAAACTGAACTTTTTCCTTTAGTCAGCATTAGGGTGTTAAACCCTAAACTGAACTTTTCCCCTTTAGTCAGCATTAGGGTTTTAAACCCTAAACTGAACTTTTTCCATTTAGTCAGCATTAGGGTGTTAAACCCTAAACTGAACTTTTCCCCTTTAGTCAGCATTAGGGTTTTAAACCCTAAATTGAACTTTTTCTCTCAGTCAGCATTAGGGTTTTAAACCCTAAACTGAACTTTTTCCTTTAGTCAGCATTAGGGTTTTCAACCCTAAACTGAACTTTTTCCTTTAGTCAGCATTAGGGTTTTAAACCCTAAACTGAACTTTTTCCTTTAGTCAGCATTAGGGTGATAAACCCTAAACTGAACTTTTCCCCTTTAGTCAGCATTAGGGTTTTAAACCCTAAACTGAACTTTTTCTCTCAGTCAGCATTAGGGTTTTAAACCCTAAACAGAACTTTTTCCTTTAGTCAGCATTAGGGTTTTAAATCCTAAACTGAACTTTTTCCTTTAGTCAGCATTAAGGTTTTAAACCCTAAACTGAACTTTTCCCTTTAGTCAGCATTAGGGTTTTAAACCCGAAACTAAACTTTTCCCCTTTAGTCAGCATTAGGGTTTTAAACCCTAAACTAAACTTTTTCCCTTAGTTAGCGTTAGGGTTTTAAACCCAAAACTAAACTTTTCCCCTTTAGTCAGCATTAGGGTTTTAAACCCTAAACTGAACTTTTCCCTTTTATCAGGATTAGGGTTTTAAACCCTAAACTCAACTTTTCCCTTTAGTCAGCATTAGGGTTTTAAACCCTAAACTGAACTTTTCCCTTTAATCAGGATTAGGGTTTTAAACCCTAAACTGAACTTTTCCCTTTAGTCAGCATTAGGGTTTTAAACCCTAAACTGAACTTTTCCCTTTAGTCAGCATTAGGGTTTTAAACCCTAAACTGAACTTTTCCCTTTAGTCAGCATTAGGGTTTTAAACCTAAAACTGAACTCTTCCCTTTAGTCAGCATTATGGTTTTAAACCCTAAACTGAACTTATCCCTTTAATCAGGATTAGGGTTTAAAACCATAAACTGAACTCTTCCCTTTAGTCAGCATTAGGGTTTTAAACCCTAAACTGAACTTTTCCCTTTAGTCAACATTAGGGTTTTAAACCCTAAACTGAACTTTTTCCATTTAGTCAGCATTAGGGTTTTAAACCCTAAACTGAACTTTTTCCTTTAATCAGGATTAGGGTTTTAAACCCTAAACTGAACTTTTTCCTTTAGCCAGCATTAGGGTTTTAAACCCGAAACTAAACTTTTCCCCTTTAGTCAGCATTAGGGTTTTAAACCCTAAACTGAACTTTTTTCCTTAGTTAGCATTAGGGTTTTAAACCCGAAACTAAACTTTTTCCATTTAGTCAGCATTAGGGTTTTAAACCCTAAACTGAACTCTTCCCTTTAGTCAGCATTAGGGTTTTAAACCCTAAACTGAACTTTTTCCATTTAGTCAGCATTAGTGTTTTAAACCCTAAACTGAACTTTTCCCTTTAATCAGGATTAGGGTTTTAAACCTTAAACTGACCTCTTCGCTTAGTCAGCATTAGGGTTGTAAACCTTAAACTGAACTTTTTCCTTTAATCAGGATTAGTGTTTTAAACCCTAAACTGAACTATCCCCAGCTAGTCAGCATTAGGGTTTTAAACCCTAAACTGAACTTTTTCCTTTAGTCAGCATTAGGGTGTTAAACCCTAAACTGAACTTTTCCCCTTTAGTCAGCATTAGGGTTTTAAACCCTAAACTGAACTTTTCCCCTTTAGTCAGCATTAGGGTGTTAAACCCTAAACTGAACTTTTCCCCTTTAGTCAGCATTAGGGTTTTAAACCCTAAATTGAACTTTTTCTCTCAGTCAGCATTAGGGTTTTAAACCCTAAACTGAACTTTTTCCTTTAGTCAGCATTAGGGTTTTCAACCCTAAACTGAACTTTTTCCTTTAGTCAGCATTAGGGTTTTAAACCCTAAACTGAACTTTTTCCTTTAGTCAGCATTAGGGTGATAAACCCTAAACTGAACTTTTCCCCTTTAGTCAGCATTAGGGTTTTAAACCCTAAACTGAACTTTTTCTCTCAGTCAGCATTAGGGTTTTAAACCCTAAACAGAACTTTTTCCTTTAGTCAGCATTAGGGTTTTAAATCCTAAACTGAACTTTTTCCTTTAGTCAGCATTAAGGTTTTAAACCCTAAACTGAACTTTTCCCTTTAGTCAGCATTAGGGTTTTAAACCCGAAACTAAACTTTTCCCCTTTAGTCAGCATTAGGGTTTTAAACCCTAAACTAAACTTTTTCCCTTAGTTAGCGTTAGGGTTTTAAACCCAAAACTAAACTTTTCCCCTTTAGTCAGCATTAGGGTTTTAAACCCTAAACTGAACTTTTCCCTTTTATCAGGATTAGGGTTTTAAACCCTAAACTCAACTTTTCCCTTTAGTCAGCATTAGGGTTTTAAACCCTAAACTGAACTTTTCCCTTTAATCAGGATTAGGGTTTTAAACCCTAAACTGAACTTTTCCCTTTAGTCAGCATTAGGGTTTTAAACCCTAAACTGAACTTTTCCCTTTAGTCAGCATTAGGGTTTTAAACCCTAAACTGAACTTTTCCCTTTAGTCAGCATTAGGGTTTTAAACCCTAAACTGAACTTTTCCCTTTAGTCAGCATTAGGGTTTTAAACCCTAAACTGAACTCTTTCCTTTAGTCAGCATTAGGGTTTTAAACCTTGAACTGAACTCTTTCCTTTAGTCAGCATTAGGGTTTTAAACCTTCAACTGAACTCTTCCCTTTAGTCAGCATTAGGGTTTTAAACCCTAAACTGAACTTTTCCCTTTAGTCAGCATTAGGGTTTTAATCCCTAAACTGAACTTTTTCCTTTAGTCAGCATTAGGGTTTTAAACCCTAAACTGAACTCTTTCCTTTAGTCAGCATTAAGGTTTTAAACCTTGAACTGAACTCTTTCCTTTAGTCAGCATTAGGGTTTTAAACCTAAAACTGAACTCTTCCCTTTAGTCAGCATTATGGTTTTAAACCCTAAACTGAACTTATCCCTTTAATCAGGATTAGGGTTTAAAACCATAAACTGAACTCTTCCCTTTAGTCAGCATTAGGGTTTTAAACCCTAAACTGAACTTTTCCCTTTAGTCAACATTAGGGTTTTAAACCCTAAACTGAACTTTTTCCATTTAGTCAGCATTAGGGTTTTAAACCCTAAACTGAACTTTTTCCTTTAATCAGGATTAGGGTTTTAAACCCTAAACTGAACTTTTTCCTTTAGCCAGCATTAGGGTTTTAAACCCGAAACTAAACTTTTCCCCTTTAGTCAGCATTAGGGTTTTAAACCCTAAACTGAACTTTTTTCCTTAGTTAGCATTAGGGTTTTAAACCCGAAACTAAACTTTTTCCATTTAGTCAGCATTAGTGTTTTAAACCCTAAACTGAACTCTTCCCTTTAATCAGGATTAGGGTTTTAAACCTTAAACTGACCTCTTCCCTTAGTCAGCATTAGGGTTGTAAACCCTAAACTGAACTTTTTCCTTTAATCAGGATTAGTGTTTTAAACCCTAAACTGAACTATCCCCAGCTAGTCAGCATTAGGGTTTTAAACCCTAAACTGAACTTTTTCCTTTAGTCAGCATTAGGGTTTTAAACCCTAAACTGAACTTTTTCCTTTAGTCAGCATTAGGGTGTTAAACCCTAAACTGAACTTTTCCCCTTTAGTCAGCATTAGGGTTTTAAACCCTAAACTGAACTTTTTCCATTTAGTCAGCATTAGGGTGTTAAACCCTAAACTGAACTTTTCCCCTTTAGTCAGCATTAGGGTTTTAAACCCTAAATTGAACTTTTTCTCTCAGTCAGCATTAGGGTTTTAAACCCTAAACTGAACTTTTTCCTTTAGTCAGCATTAGGGTTTTCAACCCTAAACTGAACTTTTTCCTTTAGTCAGCATTAGGGTTTTAAACCCTAAACTGAACTTTTTCCTTTAGTCAGCATTAGGGTGATAAACCCTAAACTGAACTATTCCCCTTTAGTCAGCATTAGGGTTTTAAACCCTAAACTGAACTTTTTCTCTCAGTCAGCATTAGGGTTTTAAATCCTAAACTGAACTTTTTCCTTTAGTCAGCATTAAGGTTTTAAACCCTAAACTGAACTTTTCCCTTTAGTCAGCATTAGGGTTTTAAACCCTAAACTGAACTTTTCCCTTTAGTCAGCATTAGGGTTTTAAACCCTAAACTGAACTTTTTCCATTTAGTCAGCATTAGGGTGTTAAACCCTAAACTGAACTTTTCCCCTTTAGTCAGCATTAGGGTTTTAAACCCTAAATTGAACTTTTTCTCTCAGTCAGCATTAGGGTTTTAAACCCTAAACTGAACTTTTTCCTTTAGTCAGCATTAGGGTTTTCAACCCTAAACTGAACTTTTTCCTTTAGTCAGCATTAGGGTTTTAAACCCTAAACTGAACTTTTTCCTTTAGTCAGCATTAGGGTGATAAACCCTAAACTGAACTTTTCCCCTTTAGTCAGCATTAGGGTTTTAAACCCTAAACTGAACTTTTTCTCTCAGTCAGCATTAGGGTTTTAAACCCTAAACTGAACTTTTTCCTTTAGTCAGCATTAGGGTTTTAAACCCTAAACTGAACTTTTTCCTTTAGTCAGCATTAGGGTTTTAAACCCTAAACTGAACTTTTTCCATTTAGTCAGCATTAGGGTTTTAAACCCTAAACTGAACTTTTCCCTTTAATCAGGATTAGGGTTTTAAACCCTAAACTGAACTTTTTCCTTTAGCCAGCATTAGGGTTTTAAACCCGAAACTAAACTTTTCCGCTTTAGTCAACATTAGGGTTTTAAACCCTAAACTGAACTTTTTCCCTTAGTTAGCATTAGGGTTTTAAACCTGAAACTAAACTTTTCCCCTTTAGTCAGCATTAGGGTTTTAAACCCTAAACTGAACTTTTTCCTTTAGTCAGCATTAGGGTTTTAAATCCTAAACTGAAATTTTCCCTTTAGTCAGCATTAGGGTTTTAAACCCTAAACTGAACTTTTTCCATTTAGTCAGCATTAGGGTTTTAAACCCTAAACTGAACTTTTTCCCTTAGTTAGCATTAGGGTTTTAAACCCGAAACTAAACTTTTCCCCTTTAGTCAGCATTAGGGTTTTAAACCCTAAACTGAACTTTTTCCCTTAGTTAGCATTAGGGTTTTAAACCCGAAACTAAACTTTTCCCCTTTAGTCAGCATTAGGGTTTTAAACCCTAAACTGAACTTTTTCCCTTAGTTAGCGTTAGGGTTTTAAACCCAAAACTAAACTTTTCCCCTTTAGTCAGCATTAGGGTTTTAAACCCTAAACTGAACTTTTACCTTTTATCAGGATTAGGGTTTTAAACCCTAAACTCAACTTTTCCCTTTAGTCAGCATTAGGGTTTTAAACCCTAAACTGAACTTTTCCCTTTAATCAGGATTAGGGTTTTAAACCCTAAACTGAACTTTTCCCTTTAGTCAGCATTAGGGTTTTAAACCCTAAACTGAACTTTTCCCTTTAGTCAGCATTAGAGTTTTAAACCCTAAACTGAACTTTTCCCTTTAGTCAGCATTAGGGTTTTAAACCCTAAACTGAACTTTTCCCTTTAGTCAGCATTAGGGTTTTAAACCCTAAACTGAACTCTTTCCTTTAGTCAGCATTAGGGTTTTAAACCTTGAACTGAACTCTTTCCTTTAGTCAGCATTAGGGTTTTAAACCTTCAACTGAACTCTTCCCTTTAGTCAGCATTAGGGTTTTAAATCCTAAACTGAACTTTTCCCTTTAGTCAGCATTAGGGTTTTAATCCCTAAACTGAACTTTTTCCTTTAGTCAGCATTAGGGTTTTAAACCCTAAACTTAACTCTTTCCTTTAGTCAGCATTAAGGTTTTAAACCTTGAACTGAACTCTTTCCTTTAGTCAGCATTAGGGTTTTAAACCTAAAACTGAACTCTTCCCTTTAGTCAGCATTATGGTTTTAAACCCTAAACTGAACTTATCCCTTTAATCAGGATTAGGGTTTAAAACCATAAACTGAACTCTTCCCTTTAGTCAGCATTAGGGTTTTAAACCCTAAACTGAACTTTTCCCTTTAGTCAACATTAGGGTTTTAAACCCTAAACTGAACTTTTTCCATTTAGTCAGCATTAGGGTTTTAAACCCTAAACTGAACTTTTTCCTTTAATCAGGATTAGGGTTTTAAACCCTAAACTGAACTTTTTCCTTTAGCCAGCATTAGGGTTTTAAACCCGAAACTAAACTTTTCCCCTTTAGTCAGCATTAGGGTTTTAAACCCTAAACTGAACTTTTTTCCTTAGTTAGCATTAGGGTTTTAAACCCGAAACTAAACTTTTTCCATTTAGTCAGCATTAGGGTTTTAAACCCTAAACTGAACTCTTCCCTTTAGTCAGCATTAGGGTTTTAAACCCTAAACTGAACTTTTTCCAATTAGTCAGCATTAGTGTTTTAAACCCTAAACTGAACTTTTCCCTTTAATCAGGATTAGGGTTTTAAACCTTAAACTGACCTCTTCCCTTAGTCAGCATTAGGGTTGTAAACCCTAAACTGAACTTTTTCCTTTAATCAGGATTAGTGTTTTAAACCCTAAACTGAACTATCCCCAGCTAGTCAGCATTAGGGTTTTAAACCCTAAACTGAACTTTTTCCTTTAGTCAGCATTAGGGTTTTAAACCCTAAACTGAACTTTTTCCTTTAGTCAGCATTAGGGTGTTAAACCCTAAACTGAACTTTTCCCCTTTAGTCAGCATTAGGGTTTTAAACCCTAAACTGAACTTTTTCCATTTAGTCAGCATTAGGTTGTTAAACCCTAAACTGAACTTTACCCCTTTAGTCAGCATTAGCGTTTTAAACCCTAAATTGAACTTTTTCTCTCAGTCAGCATTAGGGTTTTAAACCCTAAACTGAACTTTTTCCTTTAGTCAGCATTAGGGTGATAAACCCTAAACTGAACTTTTCCCCTTTAGTCAGCATTAGGGTTTTAAACCCTAAACTGAACTTTTTCTCTCAGTCAGCATTAGGGTTTTAAACCCTAAACTGAACTTTTTCCTTTAGTCAGCATTAGGGTTTTAGACCCTAAACTGAAATTTTCCCTTTAGTCAGCATTAGGGTTTTAAACCCTAAACTGAACTTTTTCCATTTAGTCAGCATTAGGGTTTTAAACCCTAAACTGAACTTTTCCCTTTAATCAGGATTAGGGTTTTAAACCCTAAACTGAACTTTTTCCTTTAGCCAGCATTAGGGTTTTAAACCCGAAACTAAACTTTTCCGCTTTAGTCAACATTAGGGTTTTAAACCCTAAACTGAACTTTTTCCCTTAGTTAGCATTAGGGTTTTAAACCCGAAACTAAACTTTTCCCCTTTAGTCAGCATTAGGGTTTTAAACCCTAAACTGAACTTTTTCCTTTAGTCAGCATTAGGGTTTTAAATCCTAAACTGAAATTTTCCCTTTAGTCAGCATTAGGGTTTTAAACCCTAAACTGAACTTTTTCCATTTAGTCAGCATTAGGGTTTTAAACCCTAAACTGAACTTTTTCCCTTAGTTAGCATTAGGGTTTTAAACCCGAAACTAAACTTTTCCCCTTTAGTCAGCATTAGGGTTTTAAACCCTAAACTGAACTTTTTCCCTTAGTTAGCATTAGGGTTTTAAACCCGAAACTAAACTTTTCCCCTTTAGTCAGCATTAGGGTTTTAAACCCTAAACTAAACTTTTTCCCTTAGTTAGCGTTAGGGTTTTAAACCCAAAACTAAACTTTTCCCCTTTAGTCAGCATTAGGGTTTTAAACCCTAAACTGAACTTTTCCCTTTTATCAGGATTAGGGTTTTAAACCCTAAACTCAACTTTTCCCTTTAGTCAGCATTAGGGTTTTAAACCCTAAACTGAACTTTTCCCTTTAATCAGGATTAGGGTTTTAAACCCTAAACTGAACTTTTCCCTTTAGTCAGCATTAGGGTTTTAAACCCTAAACTGAACTTTTCCCTTTAGTCAGCATTAGGGTTTTAAACCCTAAACTGAACTTTTCCCTTTAGTCAGCATTAGGGTTTTAAACCCTAAACTGAACTTTTCCCTTTAGTCAGCATTAGGGTTTTAAACCCTAAACTGAACTCTTTCCTTTAGTCAGCATTAGGGTTTTAAACCTTAAACTGAACTCTTCCCTTTAGTCAGCATTAGGGTTTTAAACCCTAAACTGAACTTTTCCCTTTAGTCAACATTAGGGTTTTAATCCCTAAACTGAACTTTTTCCTTTAGTCAGCATTAGGGTTTTAAACCCTAAACTGAACTCTTTCCTTTAGTCAGCATTAAGGTTTTAAACCTTGAACTGAACTCTTTCCTTTAGTCAGCATTAGGGTTTTAAACCTAAAACTGAACTCTTCCCTTTAGTCAGCATTATGGTTTTAAACCCTAAACTGAACTTATCCCTTTAATCAGGATTAGGGTTTAAAACCATAAACTGAACTCTTCCCTTTAGTCAGCATTAGGGTTTTAAACCCTAAACTGAACTTTTCCCTTTAGTCAACATTAGGGTTTTAAACCCTAAACTGAACTTTTTCCATTTAGTTAGCATTAGGGTTTTAAACCCTAAACTGAACTTTTTCCTTTAATCAAGATTAGGGTTTTAAACCCTAAACTGAACTTTTTCCTTAGTTAGCATTAGAGTTTTAAACCCGAAACTAAACTTTTTCCATTTAGTCAGCATTAGGGTTTTAAACCCTAAACTGAACTCTTCCCTTTAGTCAGCATTAGGGTTTTAAACCCGAAACTAAACTTTTTCCATTTAGTCAGCATTAGGGTTTTAAACCCTAAACTGAACTCTTCCCTTTAGTCAGCATTAGGGTTTTAAACCCTAAACTGAACTTTTTCCATTTAGTCAGCATTAGTGTTTTAAACCCTAAACTGAACTTTTCCCTTTAATCAGGATTAGGCTTTTAAACCTTAAACTGACCTCTTCCCTTAGTCAGCATTAGGGTTGTAAACCCTAAACTGAACTTTTTCCTTTAATCAGGATTAGTGTTTTAAACCCTAAACTGAACTATCCCCAGCTAGTCAGCATTAGGGTTTTAAACCCTAAACTGAACTTTTTCCTTTAGTCAGCATTAGGGTTTTAAACCCTAAACTGAACTTTTTCCTTTAGTCAGCATTAGGGTGTTAAACCCTTAACTGAACTTTTCCCCTTTAGTCAGCATTAGGGTTTTAAACCCTAAACTGAACTTTTTCCATTTAGTCAGCATTAGGGTGTTAAACCCTAAACTGAACTTTTCCCCTTTAGTCAGCATTAGGGTTTTAAACCCTAAATTGAACTTTTTCTCTCAGTCAGCATTAGGGTTTTAAACCCTAAACTGAACTTTTTCCTTTAGTCAGCATTAGGGTTTTCAACCCTAAACTGAACTTTTTCCTTTAGTCAGCATTAGGGTTTTAAACCCTAAACTGAACTTTTTCCTTTAGTCAGCATTAGGGTGATAAACCCTAAACTGAACTTTTCCCCTTTAGTCAGCATTAGGGTTTTAAACCCTAAACTGAACTTTTTCTCTCAGTCAGCATTAGGGTTTTAAACCCTAAACAGAACTTTTTCCTTTAGTCAGCATTAGGGTTTTAAATCCTAAACTGAACTTTTTCCTTTAGTCAGCATTAAGGTTTTAAACCCTAAACTGAACTTTTCCCTTTAGTCAGCATTAGGGTTTTAAACCCTAAACTGAACTTTTCCCTTTAGTCAGCATTAGGGTTTTAAACCCTAAACTGACATTTTTCCCTTTAGTCAGCATTAGGGTGTTAAACCCTAAACTGAACTTTTCCCCTTTAGTCAGCATTAGGGTTTTAAACCCTAAATTGAACTTTTTCTTTCAGTCAGCATTAGGGTTTTAAACCCTAAACTGAACTTTTTCCTTTAGTCAGCATTAGGGTTTTCAACCCTAAACTGAACTTTTTCCTTTAGTCAGCATTAGGGTTTTAAACCCTAAACTGAACTTTTTCCTTTAGTCAGCATTAGGGTGATAAACCCTAAACTGAACTTTTCCCCTTTAGTCAGCATTAGGGTTTTAAACCCTAAACTGAACTTTTTCTCTCAGTCAGCATTAGGGTTTTAAACCCTAAACTGAACTTTTTCCTTTAGTCAGCATTAGGGTTTTAGACCCTAAACTGAAATTTTCCCTTTAGTCAGCATTAGGGTTTTAAACCCTAAACTGAACTTTTTCCATTTAGTCAGCATTAGGGTTTTAAACCCTAAACTGAACTTTTCCCTTTAATCAGGATTAGGGTTTTAAACCCTAAACTGAACTTTTTCCTTTAGCCAGCATTAGGGTTTTAAACCCGAAACTAAACTTTTCCGCTTTAGTCAACATTAGGGTTTTAAACCCTAAACTGAACTTTTTCCCTTAGTTAGCATTAGGGTTTTAAACCCGAAACTAAACTTTTCCCCTTTAGTCAGCATTAGGGTTTTAAACCCTAAACTGAACTTTTTCCCTTAGTCAGCATTAGGGTTTTAAATCCTAAACTGAAATTTTCCCTTTAGTCAGCATTAGGGTTTTAAACCCTAAACTGAACTTTTTCCATTTAGTCAGCATTAGGGTTTTAAACCCTAAACTGAACTTTTTCCCTTAGTTAGCATTAGGGTTTTAAACCCGAAACTAAACTTTTCCCCTTTAGTCAGCATTAGAGTTTTAAACTCTAAACTGAACTTTTCCCTTTAATCAGGATTAGGGTTTTAAACCCTAAACTCAACTTTTCCCTTTAGTCAGCATTAGGGTTTTAAACCCTAAACTAAACTTTTCCCTTTAATCAGGATTAGGGTTTTAAACCCTAAACTGAACTTTTCCCTTTAGTCAGCATTAGGGTTTTAAACCCTAAACTGAACTTTTCCCTTTAGTCAGCATTAGGGTTTTAAACCCTAAACTGAACTTTTCCCTTTAGTCAGCATTAGGGTTTTAAACCCTAAACTGAACTCTTTCCTTTAGTCAGCATTAGGGTTTTAAACCCTAAACTGAACTTTTCCCCTTTAGTCAGCATTAGAGTTTTAAACTCTAAACTGAACTTTTCCCTTTAATCAGGATTAGGGTTTTAAACCCTAAACTCAACTTTTCCCTTTAGTCAGCATTAGGGTTTTAAACCCTAAACTGAACTTTTCCCTTTAATCAGGATTAGGGTTTTAAACCCTAAACTGAACTTTTCCCTTTAGTCAGCATTAGGGTTTAAACCCTAAACTGAACTTTTCCGTTTAGTCAGCATTAGGGTTTTAAACCCTAAACTGAACTTTTCCCTTTAGTCAGCATTAGGGTTTTAAACCCTAAACTGAACTCTTTCCTTTAGTCAGCATTAGGGTGTTAAACCCTAAACTGAACTTTACCCCTTTAGTCAGCATTAGCGTTTTAAACCCTAAATTGAACTTTTTCTCTCAGTCAGCATTAGGGTTTTAAACCCTAAACTGAACTTTTTCCTTTAGTCAGCATTAGGGTGATAAACCCTAAACTGAACTTTTCCCCTTTAGTCAGCATTAGGGTTTTAAACCCTAAACTGAACTTTTTCTCTCAGTCAGCATTAGGGTTTTAAACCCTAAACTGAACTTTTTCCTTTAGTCAGCATTAGGGTTTTAGACCCTAAACTGAAATTTTCCCTTTAGTCAGCATTAGGGTTTTAAACCCTAAACTGAACTTTTTCCATTTAGTCAGCATTAGGGTTTTAAACCCTAAACTGAACTTTTCCCTTTAATCAGGATTAGGGTTTTAAACCCTAAACTGAACTTTTCCCTTTAGTCAGCATTAGGGTTTTAAACCCTAAACTGAACTTTTCCCCTTTAGTCAGCATTAGGGTTTTAAACCCTAAACTGAACTTTTTCCATTTAGTCAGCATTAGGGTGTTAAACCCTAAACTGAACTTTACCCCTTTAGTCAGCATTAGCGTTTTAAACCCTAAATTGAACTTTTTCTCTCAGTCAGCATTAGGATTTTAAACCCTAAACTGAACTTTTTCCTTTAGTCAGCATTAGGGTGATAAACCCTAAACTGAACTTTTCCCCTTTAGTCAGCATTAGGGTTTTAAACCCTAAACTGAACTTTTTCTCTCAGTCAGCATTAGGGTTTTAAACCCTAAACTGAACTTTTTCCTTTAGTCAGCATTAGGGTTTTAGACCCTAAACTGAAATTTTCCCTTTAGTCAGCATTAGGGTTTTAAACCCTAAACTGAACTTTTTCCATTTAGTCAGCATTAGGGTTTTAAACCCTAAACTGAACTTTTCCCTTTAATCAGGATTAGGGTTTTAAACCCTAAACTGAACTTTTTCCTTTAGCCAGCATTAGGGTTTTAAACCCGAAACTAAACTTTTCCGCTTTAGTCAACATTAGGGTTTTAAACCCTAAACTGAACTTTCTCCCTTAGTTAGCATTAGGGTTTTAAACCCGAAACTGAACTTTTTCTCTCAGTCAGCATTAGGGTTTTAAACCCTAAACTGAACTTTTTCCTTTAGTCAGCATTAGGGTTTTAAATCCTAAACTGAAATTTTCCCTTTAGTCAGCATTAGGGTTTTAAACCCTAAACTGAACTTTTTCCATTTAGTCAGCATTAGGGTTTTAAACCCTAAACTGAACTTTTTCCCTTAGTTAGCATTAGGGTTTTAAACCCGAAACTAAACTTTTCCCCTTTAGTCAGCATTAGGGTTTTAAACCCTAAACTGAACTTTTTCCCTTAGTTAGCATTAGGGTTTTAAACCCGAAACTAAACTTTTCCCCTTTAGTCAGCATTAGGGTTTTAAACCCTAAACTAAACTTTTTCCCTTAGTTAGCGTTAGGGTTTTAAACCCAAAACTAAACTTTTCCCCTTTAGTCAGCATTAGGGTTTTAAACCCTAAACTGAACTTTTCCCTTTTATCAAGGATTAGGGTTTTAAACCCTAAACTCAACTTTTCCCTTTAGTCAGCATTAGGGTTTTAAACCCTAAACTGAACTTTTCCCTTTAATCAGGATTAGGGTTTTAAACCCTAAACTGAACTTTTCCCTTTAGTCAGCATTAGGGTTTTAAACCCTAAACTGAACTTTTCCCTTTAGTCAGCATTAGGGTTTTAAACCCTAAACTGAACTTTTCCCTTTAGTCAGCATTAGGGTTTTAAACCCTAAACTGAACTCTTTCCTTTAGTCAGCATTAGGGTTATAAACCTTGAACTGAACTCTTTCCTTTAGTCAGCATTAGGGTTTTAAACCTTCAACTGAACTCTTCCCTTTAGTCAGCATTAGGGTTTTAAACCCTAAACTGAACTTTTCCCTTTAGTCAACATTAGGGTTTTAATCCCTAAACTGAACTTTTTCCTTTAGTCAGCATTAGGGTTTTAAACCCTAAACTGAACTCTTTCCTTTAGTCAGCATTAAGGTTTTAAACCTTGAACTGAACTCTTTCCTTTAGTCAGCATTAGGGTTTTAAACCTAAAACTGAACTCTTCCCTTTAGTCAGCATTATGGTTTTAAACCCTAAACTGAACTTATCCCTTTAATCAGGATTAGGGTTTAAAACCATAAACTGAACTCTTCCCTTTAGTCAGCATTAGGGTTTTAAACCCTAAACTGAACTTTTCCCTTTAGTCAACATTAGGGTTTTAAACCCTAAACTGAACTTTTTCCATTTAGTCAGCATTAGGGTTTTAAACCCTAAACTGAACTTTTTCCTTTAATCAGGATTAGGGTTTTAAACCCTAAACTGAACTTTTTCCTTAGTTAGCATTAGAGTTTTAAACCCGAAACTAAACTTTTTCCATTTAGTCAGCATTAGGGTTTTAAACCCTAAACTGAACTCTTCCCTTTAGTCAGCATTAGGGTTTTAAACCCGAAACTAAACTTTTTCCATTTAGTCAGCATTAGGGTTTTAAACCCTAAACTGAACTCTTCCCTTTAGTCAGCATTAGGGTTTTAAACCCTAAACTGAACTTTTTCCATTTAGTCAGCATTAGTGTTTTAAACCCTAAACTGAACTTTTCCCTTTAATCAGGATTAGGCTTTTAAACCTTAAACTGACCTCTTCCCTTAGTCAGCATTAGGGTTGTAAACCCTAAACTGAACTTTTTCCTTTAATCAGGATTAGTGTTTTAAACCCTAAACTGAACTATCCCCAGCTAGTCAGCATTAGGGTTTTAAACCCTAAACTGAACTTTTTCCTTTAGTCAGCATTAGGGTTTTAAACCCTAAACTGAACTTTTTCCTTTAGTCAGCATTAGGGTGTTAAACCCTTAACTGAACTTTTCCCCTTTAGTCAGCATTAGGGTTTTAAACCCTAAACTGAACTTTTTCCATTTAGTCAGCATTAGGGTGTTAAACCCTAAACTGAACTTTTCCCCTTTAGTCAGCATTAGGGTTTTAAACCCTAAATTGAACTTTTTCTCTCAGTCAGCATTAGGGTTTTAAACCCTAAACTGAACTTTTTCCTTTAGTCAGCATTAGGGTTTTCAACCCTAAACTGAACTTTTTCCTTTAGTCAGCATTAGGGTTTTAAACCCTAAACTGAACTTTTTCCTTTAGTCAGCATTAGGGTGATAAACCCTAAACTGAACTTTTCCCCTTTAGTCAGCATTAGGGTTTTAAACCCTAAACTGAACTTTTTCTCTCAGTCAGCATTAGGGTTTTAAACCCTAAACAGAACTTTTTCCTTTAGTCAGCATTAGGGTTTTAAATCCTAAACTGAACTTTTTCCTTTAGTCAGCATTAAGGTTTTAAACCCTAAACTGAACTTTTCCCTTTAGTCAGCATTAGGGTTTTAAACCCTAAACTGAACTTTTCCCTTTAGTCAGCATTAGGGTTTTAAACCCTAAACTGACATTTTTCCCTTTAGTCA
>NW_027184433.1:0-32000 GCF_000393655.2 Nicotiana sylvestris
TGGAAAAGAGTTCAGTTTAGGGTTTAAAACCCTAATGCTGACTCTGACTACAGGAAAAAGTTCAGTTTAGGGTTTAAAACCCTAATGCTGACTGAATGGAAAAGAGTCCAGTTTAGGGTTTAAAACCCTAATGCTGACTAAAGGAAAAAGTTCAGTTTAGGGTTTAAAACCCTAATGCTGACTAAAGGGAAAGTTCAGTTTAGGGTTTAAAACCCTAATGCTGAGTAAAGGAAAGAGTTCAGTTTAGGGTTTAAAACCCTAATGCTGACTGAATGGAAAAAGTTCAGTTTAGGGTTTAAAACCCAAATGATGACCGAATGGAAAAGAGTTCAGTTTAGGGTTTAAAACCCTAATGCTGACTGAATGGAAAAAGTTCAGTTTAGGGTTTAAAACCTTAATGCTGACTAAAGGAAAGAGTTCAGTTTAGGGTTTAAAACCCTAATGTTGACTAAAGGAAAGAGTTCAGTTTAGGGTTTAAAACCCTAATGCTGACTGAATGGAAAAAGTTCAGTTTAGGGTTTGAAACCCTAATGCTGACTAAAGGAAAGAGTTCAGTTTAGGGTTTAAAACCCTAATGCTGACAGAATGGAAAAGGTTCAGTTTAGGGTTTAAAACCTTAATGCTGACTAAAGGAAAGAGTTCACTTTAGGGTTTAAAACCCTAATGCTGACTGAATGGAAAAAGTTCAGTTTAGGGTTTAAAACCCTAATGCTGACTAAAGGAAAGAGTTCAGTTTAGGGTTTAAAACCCTAATGCTGACTAAAGGGAAAGTTCAGTTTAAGGTTTAAAACCCTAATGCTGACTAAAGGAAAGAGTTCAGTTTAGGGTTTAAAACCCTAATGCTGACTAAAGGGAAAGTTCAGTTTAGGGTTTAAAACCCTAATACTGACTAGCTGGAAAGAGTTCAGTTTAGGGTTTAAAACCCTAACGCTAACTGAATGGAAAAAGTTCAGTTTAGGGTTAAAAACCCTAATGCTGACTACAAGAAAAGTTCAGTTTAGGGTTTAAAACCCTAATGCTGACTGAATGAAAAAGTTCAGTTTAGGGTTTAAAACCCTAATGCTGACTGAAGGGAAAGTTCAGTTTAGGGTTTAAAACCCTAATGCTGACTAAAGGAAAGAGTTCAGTTTAGGGTTTAAAACCCTAATGCTGACTGAATGGAAAAGAGTTCAGTTTAGGGTTTAAAACCCTAATGCTGACTAGATAGAAAAGAGTTCAGTTTAGGGTTTAAAACCCTAATGCTGACTCTGACTACAGGAAAAAGTTCAGTTTAGGGTTTAAAACCCTAATGCTGACTAATGGAAAAAGTTCAGTTTAGGGTTTAAAAACCCTAATGCTGACTGAAGGGAAAAAGTTCAGTTTAGGGTTTAAAACCCTAATGCTGACTAAAGGAAAAGAGTTATGTTTAGGGTTTAAAACCCTAATGCTGACTGAATGGAAAAAGAGTTTAGTTTAGGGTTTAAAACCCTAATGCTGACTAAAGGAAAAGTTCAGTTTAGGGTTTAAAAACCCTAATGCTGACTAAAGGAAAAGTTCAGTTTAGGGTTTAAAACCCTAATGCTGACTACAAGAAAAGTTCAGTTTAGGGTTTAAAACCCTAATGCTGACTGAATGAAAAAGTTCAGTTTAGGGTTTAAAACCCTAATGCTGACTAAAGGAAAGAGTTCAGTTTAGGGTTTAAAACCCTAATGCTGACTGAATGGAAAAGAGTTCAGTTTAGGGTTTAAAACCCTAATGCTGACTGGATGGAAAAGAGTTCAGTTTAGGGTTTAAAACCCTAATGCTGACTAAAGGAAAAGTTTAGTTTAGGGTTTAAAAACCCTAATGCTGACTAATGGAAAAGTTCAGTTTAGGGTTTAAAAACCCTAATGCTGACTGAAGGGAAAAAGTTCAGTTTAGGGTTTAAAACCCTAATGCTGACTAAAGGAAAAGAGTTCTGTTTAGGGTTTAAAACCCTAATGCTGACTGAATGGAAAAGAGTTTAGTTTAGGGTTTAAAACCCTAATGCTGACTAAAGGAAAAGTTCAGTTTAGGGTTTAAAAACCCTAATGCTGACTAAAGGAAAAGTTCAGTTTAGGGTTTAAAACCCTAATGCTGACTACAAGAAAAGTTCAGTTTAGGGTTTAAAACCCTAATGCTGACCGAATGGAAAAGAGTTCAGTTTATGGTTTAAAACCCTAATGCTGACTAAAGGAAAGAGTTCAGTTTAGGGTTTAAAACCCTAATGCTGACTGGATGGAAAAGAGTTCAGTTTAGGGTTTAAAACCCTAATGCTGACTGGATGGAAAAGAGTTCAGTTTAGGGTTTAAAACCCTAATGCTGACTCTGACTACAGGAAAAGTTCAGTTTAGGGTTTAAAACCCTAATGCTGACTGAATGGAAAAGAGTTCAGTTTAGGGTATAAAACCCTAATGCTGACTAAAGGAAAAGTTCAGTTTAGGGTTTAAAACCCTAATGCTGACTAAAGGAAAAGTTCAGTTTAGGGTTTAAAACCTTAATGCTGACTGAATGGAAAAAGTTCAGTTTAGGGTTTAAAACCCTAAAGCTGACTAAATGGAAAAGAGTTCAGTTTAGGGTTTAAAACCCTAATGCTGACTGGATGGAAAAGAGTTCAGTTTAGGGTTTAAAACCGTAATGCTGACTAAGGGAAAAGTTCAGTTTAGGGTTTAAAAACCCTAATGCTGACTAATGGAAAAGTTCAGTTTAGGGTTTAAAAAACCTAATGCTGACTGAAGGGAAAAAGTTCAGTTTAGGGTTTAAAACCCTAATGCTGACTAAAGGAAAAGAGTTCTGTTTAGGGTATAAAACCCTAATGCTGACTAAAGGAAAAGTTCAGTTTAGGGTTTAAAACCCTAATGTTGACTAAAGGAAAAGTTCAGTTTAGGGTTTAAAACCTTAATGCTGACTGAATGGAAAAAGTTCAGTTTAGGGTTTAAAACCCTAAAGCTGACTGAATGGAAAAAGTTCAGTTTAGGGTTTAAAACCCTAATGCTAGCTGAATGGAAAAGAGTTTAGTTTAGGGTTTAAAAACCCTAATGCTGACTGGATGGAAAAGAGTTCAGTTTAGGGTTTAAAACCCTAATGCTGACTCTGACTACAGGAAAAAGTTCAGTTTAGGGTTTAAAACCCTAATGCTGACTGAATGGAAAAGAGTCTAGTTTAGGGTTTAAAACCCTAATGCTGACTAAAGGAAAAAGTTCAGTTTAGGGTTTAAAACCCTAATGCTGACTAAAGGGAAAGTTTAGTTTAGGGTTTAAAACCTTAATGCTGACTGAATGGAAAAAGTTCAGTTTAGGGTTTAAAACCCTAATGCTGACTGAATGGAAAAAGTTCAGTTTAGGGTTTAAAACCCTAATGTTGACCGAATGGAAAAGAGTTCAGTTTAGGGTTTAAAACCCTAATGCTGACTGAGTGGAAAAAGTTCAGTTTAGGGTTTAAAACCCTAATGCTGACTAAAGGAAAGAGTTCAGTTTAGGGTATAAAACCCTAATGCTGACTGAATGGAAAAAGTTCAGTTTAGGGTTTAAAACCTTAATGCTGACTAAAGGAAAGAGTTCAGTTTAGGGTTTAAAACCCTAATGCTGACTGAATGGAAAAAGTTCAGTTTAGGGTTTAAAACCCTAATGCTGACTAAAGGAAAGAGTTCAGTTTAGGGTATAAAACCCTAATGCTGACTGAATGGAAAAAGTTCAGTTTAGGGTTTAAAACCCTAATGCTGACTCTGACTACAGGAAAAGTTCAGTTTAGGGTTTAAAACCCTAATGCTGACTGAATGGAAAAGAGTTCAGTTTAGGGTATAAAACCCTAATGCTGACTAAAGGAAAAGTTCAGTTTAGGGTTTAAAACCCTAATGCTGACTAAAGGAAAAGTTCAGTTTAGGGTTTAAAACCTTAATGCTGACTGAATGGAAAAAGTTCAGTTTAGGGTTTAAAACCCTAATGCTGACTGAATGGAAAAGAGTTCAGTTTAGGGTTTAAAACCCTAATGCTGACTGGATGGAAAAGAGTTCAGTTTAGGGTTTAAAACCCTAATGCTGACTCTGACTACAGGAAAAAGTTCAGTTTAGGGTTTAAAACCCTAATGCTGACTGAATGGAAAAGAGTCCAGTTTAGGGTTTAAAACCCTAATGCTGACTAAAGGAAAAAGTTCAGTTTAGGGTTTAAAACCCTAATGCTGACTAAAGGGAAAGTTTAGTTTAGGGTTTAAAACCTTAATGCTGACTGAATGGAAAAAGTTCAGTTTAGGGTTTAAAACCCTAATGCTGACTGAATGGAAAAAGTTCAGTTTAGGGTTTAAAACCCTAATGTTGACCGAATGGAAAAGAGTTCAGTTTAGGGTTTAAAACCCTAATGCTGACTGAATGGAAAAAGTTCAGTTTAGGGTTTAAAACCTTAATGCTGACTAAAGGAAAGAGTTCAGTTTAGGGTTTAAAACCCTAATGCTGACCGAATGGAAAAGAGTTCAGTTTAGGGTTTAAAACCCTAATGCTGACTGAGTGGAAAAAGTTCAGTTTAGGGTTTAAAACCCTAATGCTGACTAAAGGAAAGAGTTCAGTTTAGGGTTCAAAACCCTAATGCTGACAGAATGGAAAAGTTCAGTTTAAGGTTTAAAACCTTAATGCTGACTAAAGGAAAGAGTTCAGTTTAGGGTTTAAAACCCTAATGCTGACTAAAAGGAAAGTTCAGTTTAAAGTTTAAAACCCTAATGCTGACTAAAGGAAAGAGTTCAGTTTAGGGTTTAAAACCCTAATGCTGACTAAAGGGAAAGTTCAGTTTAGGGTTTAAAACCCTAATGCTGACTGAATGGAAAAAGTTCAGTTTAGGGTTTAAAACCCTAATGCTGACTAAAGGAAAGAGTTCAGTTTAGGGTATAAAACCCTAATGCTGACTGAATGGAAAAAGTTCAGTTTAGGGTTTAAAACCTTAATGCTGACTAAAGGAAAGAGTTCAGTTTAGGGTTTAAAACCCTAATGCTGACTAAAGGGAAAGTTCAGTTTAAGGTTTAAAACCCTAATGCTGACTAAATGAAAGAGTTCAGTTTAGGGTTTTAAAACCCTAATGCTGACTAAAGGGAAAGTTCAGTTTAGGGTTTAAAACCCTAATACTGACTAGCTGGAAAGAGTTCAGTTTAGGGTTTAAAACCCTAACGCTAACTGAATGGAAAAAGTTCAGTTTAGGGTTTAAAACACTAATGCTGACTACAACAAAAGTTCAGTTTAGGGTTTAAAACCCTAATGCTGACTGAAGGGAAAGTTCAGTTTAGGGTTTAAAACCCTAATGCTGACTGAATGGAAAAGAGTTCAGTTTAGGGTTTAAAACCCTAATGCTGACTGGATGGAAAAGAGTTCAGTTTAGGGTTTAAAACCCTAATGCTGACTCTGACTACAGGAAAAAGTTCAGTTTAGGGTTTAAAACCCTAATGCTGACTGAATGGAAAAGAGTCCAGTTTAGGGTTTAAAACCCTAATGCTGACTAAAGGAAAAAGTTCAGTTTAGGGTTTAAAACCCTAATGCTGACTAAAGGGAAAGTTCAGTTTAGGGTTTAAAACCCTAATGCTGAGTAAAGGAAAGAGTTCAGTTTAGGGTTTAAAACCCTAATGCTGACTGAATGGAAAAAGTTCAGTTTAGGGTTTAAAACCCAAATGATGACCGAATGGAAAAGAGTTCAGTTTAGGGTTTAAAACCCTAATGCTGACTGAATGGAAAAAGTTCAGTTTAGGGTTTAAAACCTTAATGCTGACTAAAGGAAAGAGTTCAGTTTAGGGTTTAAAACCCTAATGTTGACTAAAGGAAAGAGTTCAGTTTAGGGTTTAAAACCCTAATGCTGACTGAATGGAAAAAGTTCAGTTTAGGGTTTGAAACCCTAATGCTGACTAAAGGAAAGAGTTCAGTTTAGGGTTTAAAACCCTAATGCTGACAGAATGGAAAAAGTTCAGTTTAGGGTTTAAAACCTTAATGCTGACTAAAGGAAAGAGTTCAGTTTAGGGTTTAAAACCCTAATGCTGACTAAAAGGAAAGTTCAGTTTAAAGTTTAAAACCCTAATGCTGACTAAAGGAAAGAGTTCAGTTTAGGGTTTAAAACCCTAATGCTGACTAAAGGGAAAGTTCAGTTTAGGGTTTAAAACCCTAATGCTGACTAAAGGAAAGAGTTCAGTTTAGGGTTTAAAACCCTAATGCTGACTAAAGGGAAAGTTCAGTTTAGGGTTTAAAACCCTAATACTGACTAGCTGGAAAGAGTTCAGTTTAGGGTTTAAAACCCTAACGCTAACTGAATGGAAAAAGTTCAGTTTAGGGTTAAAAACCCTAATGCTGACTACAAGAAAAGTTCAGTTTAGGGTTTAAAACCCTAATGCTGACTGAATGAAAAAGTTCAGTTTAGGGTTTAAAACCCTAATGCTGACTGAAGGGAAAGTTCAGTTTAGGGTTTAAAACCCTAATGCTGACTAAAGGAAAGAGTTCAGTTTAGGGTTTAAAACCCTAATGCTGACTGAATGGAAAAGAGTTCAGTTTAGGGTTTAAAACCCTAATGCTGACTAGATAGAAAAGAGTTCAGTTTAGGGTTTAAAACCCTAATGCTGACTCTGACTACAGGAAAAAGTTCAGTTTAGGGTTTAAAACCCTAATGCTGACTAATGGAAAAAGTTCAGTTTAGGGTTTAAAAACCCTAATGCTGACTGAAGGGAAAAAGTTCAGTTTAGGGTTTAAAACCCTAATGCTGACTAAAGGAAAAGAGTTATGTTTAGGGTTTAAAACCCTAATGCTGACTGAATGGAAAAAAGTTTAGTTTAGGGTTTAAAACCCTAATGCTGACTAAAGGAAAAGTTCAGTTTAGGGTTTAAAAACCCTAATGCTGACTAAAGGAAAAGTTCAGTTTAGGGTTTAAAACCCTAATGCTGACTACAAGAAAAGTTCAGTTTAGGGTTTAAAACCCTAATGCTGACTGAATGAAAAAGTTCAGTTTAGGGTTTAAAACCCTAATGCTGACTAAAGGAAAGAGTTCAGTTTAGGGTTTAAAACCCTAATGCTGACTGAATGGAAAAGAGTTCAGTTTAGGGTTTAAAACCCTAATGCTGACTGGATGGAAAAGAGTTCAGTTTAGGGTTTAAAACCGTAATGCTGACTAAGGGAAAAGTTCAGTTTAGGGTTTAAAAACCCTAATGCTGACTAATGGAAAAGTTCAGTTTAGGGTTTAAAAACCCTAATGCTGACTGAAGGGAAAAAGTTCAGTTTAGGGTTTAAAACCCTAATGCTGACTAAAGGAAAAGAGTTCTGTTTAGGGTTTAAAACCCTAATGCTGACTGAATGGAAAAGAGTTTAGTTTAGGGTTTAAAACCCTAATGCTGACTAAAGGAAAAGTTCAGTTTAGGGTTTAAAAACCCTAATGCTGACTAAAGGAAAAGTTCAGTTTAGGGTTTAAAACCCTAATGCTGACTACAAGAAAAGTTCAGTTTAGGGTTTAAAACCCTAATGCTGACCGAATGGAAAAGAGTTCAGTTTATGGTTTAAAACCCTAATGCTGACCGAATGGAAAAGAGTTCAGTTTAGGGTTTAAAACCCTAATGCTGACTGGATGGAAAAGAGTTCAGTTTAGGGTTTAAAACCCTAATGCTGACTGAATGGAAAAAGTTCAGTTTAGGGTTTAAAACCCTAATGTTGACCGAATGGAAAAGAGTTCAGTTTAGGGTTTAAAACCCTAATGCTGACTGAATGGAAAAAGTTCAGTTTAGGGTTTAAAACCTTAATGCTGACTAAAGGAAAGAGTTCAGTTTAGGGTTTAAAACCCTAATTCTGACTGAATGGAAGAGTTCAGTTTAGGGTTTAAAACCCTAATGCTGACTGAGTGGAAAAAGTTCAGTTTAGGGTTTAAAACCCTAATGCTGACTAAAGGAAAGAGTTCAGTTTAGGGTTTAAAACCCTAATGCTGACAGAATGGAAAAGTTCAGTTTAAGGTTTAAAACCTTAATGCTGACTAAAGGAAAGAGTTCAGTTTAGGGTTTAAAACCCTAATGCTGACTAAAAGGAAAGTTCAGTTTAAAGTTTAAAAACCTAATGCTGACTAAAGGAAAGAGTTCAGTTTAGGGTTTAAAACCCTAATGCTGACTAAAGGGAAAGTTCAGTTTAGGGTTTAAAACCCTAATGCTGACTGAATGGAAAAAGTTCAGTTTAGGGTTTAAAACCCTAATGCTGACTAAAGGAAAGAGTTCAGTTTAGGGTATAAAACCCTAATGCTGACTGAATGGAAAAAGTTCAGTTTAGGGTTTAAAACCTTAATGCTGACTAAAGGAAAGAGTTCAGTTTAGGGTTTAAAACCCTAATGCTGACTAAAGGGAAAGTTCAGTTTAAGGTTTAAAACCCTAATGCTGACTAAATGAAAGAGTTCAGTTTAGGGTTTTAAAACCCTAATGCTGACTAAAGGGAAAGTTCAGTTTAGGGTTTAAAACCCTAATACTGACTAGCTGGAAAGAGTTCAGTTTAGGGTTTAAAACCCTAACGCTAACTGAATGGAAAAAGTTCAGTTTAGGGTTTAAAACACTAATGCTGACTACAACAAAAGTTCAGTTTAGGGTTTAAAACCCTAATGCTGACTGAAGGGAAAGTTCAGTTTAGGGTTTAAAACCCTAATGCTGACTGAATGGAAAAGAGTTCAGTTTAGGGTTTAAAACCCTAATGCTGACTGGATGGAAAAGAGTTCAGTTTAGGGTTTAAAACCCTAATGCTGACTCTGACTACAGGAAAAGTTCAGTTTAGGGTTTAAAACCCTAATGCTGACTGAATGGAAAAGAGTTCAGTTTAGGGTATAAAACCCTAATGCTGACTAAAGGAAAAGTTCAGTTTAGGGTTTAAAACCTTAATGCTGACTGAATGGAAAAAGTTCAGCTTAGGGTTTAAAACCCTAATGCTGACTGAATGGAAAAAGTTCAGTTTAGGGTTTAAAACCCTAATGCTGACTGAATGGAAAAAGTTCAGTTTAGGGTTTAAAACCTTAATGCTGACTAAAGGAAAGAGTTCAGTTTAGGGTTTAAAACCCTAATGCTGACTGAATGGAAAAGAGTTCAGTTTAGGGTTTAAAACCCTAATGCTGACTGAATGGAAAAGAGTTCAGTTTAGGGTTTAAAACCCTAATGCTGACTGGATGGAAAAGAGTTCAGTTTAGGGTTTAAAACCCTAATGCTGACTCTGACTACAGGAAAAAGTTCAGTTTAGGGTTTAAAACCCTAATGCTGACTGAATGGAAAAGAGTCCAGTTTAGGGTTTAAAACCCTAATGCTGACTAAAGGAAAAAGTTCAGTTTAGGGTTTAAAACCCTAATGCTGACTAAAGGGAAAGTTCAGTTTAGGGTTTAAAACCCTAATGCTGAGTAAAGGAAAGAGTTCAGTTTAGGGTTTAAAACCCTAATGCTGACTGAATGGAAAAAGTTCAGTTTAGGGTTTAAAACCCAAATGATGACCGAATGGAAAAGAGTTCAGTTTAGGGTTTAAAACCCTAATGCTGACTGAATGGAAAAAGTTCAGTTTAGGGTTTAAAACCTTAATGCTGACTAAAGGAAAGAGTTCAGTTTAGGGTTTAAAACCCTAATGTTGACTAAAGGAAAGAGTTCAGTTTAGGGTTTAAAACCCTAATGCTGACTGAATGGAAAAAGTTCAGTTTAGGGTTTGAAACCCTAATGCTGACTAAAGGAAAGAGTTCAGTTTAGGGTTTAAAACCCTAATGCTGACAGAATGGAAAAAGTTCAGTTTAGGGTTTAAAACCTTAATGCTGACTAAAGGAAAGAGTTCAGTTTAGGGTTTAAAACCCTAATGCTGACTAAAAGGAAAGTTCAGTTTAAAGTTTAAAACCCTAATGCTGACTAAAGGAAAGAGTTCAGTTTAGGGTTTAAAACCCTAATGCTGACTAAAGGGAAAGTTCAGTTTAGGGTTTAAAACCCTAATGCTGACTAAAGGAAAGAGTTCAGTTTAGGGTTTAAAACCCTAATGCTGACTAAAGGGAAAGTTCAGTTTAGGGTTTAAAACCCTAATACTGACTAGCTGGAAAGAGTTCAGTTTAGGGTTTAAAACCCTAACGCTAACTGAATGGAAAAAGTTCAGTTTAGGGTTAAAAACCCTAATGCTGACTACAAGAAAAGTTCAGTTTAGGGTTTAAAACCCTAATGCTGACTGAATGAAAAAGTTCAGTTTAGGGTTTAAAACCCTAATGCTGACTGAAGGGAAAGTTCAGTTTAGGGTTTAAAACCCTAATGCTGACTAAAGGAAAGAGTTCAGTTTAGGGTTTAAAACCCTAATGCTGACTGAATGGAAAAGAGTTCAGTTTAGGGTTTAAAACCCTAATGCTGACTAGATAGAAAAGAGTTCAGTTTAGGGTTTAAAACCCTAATGCTGACTCTGACTACAGGAAAAAGTTCAGTTTAGGGTTTAAAACCCTAATGCTGACTAATGGAAAAAGTTCAGTTTAGGGTTTAAAAACCCTAATGCTGACTGAAGGGAAAAAGTTCAGTTTAGGGTTTAAAACCCTAATGCTGACTAAAGGAAAAGAGTTATGTTTAGGGTTTAAAACCCTAATGCTGACTGAATGGAAAAAAGTTTAGTTTAGGGTTTAAAACCCTAATGCTGACTAAAGGAAAAGTTCAGTTTAGGGTTTAAAAACCCTAATGCTGACTAAAGGAAAAGTTCAGTTTAGGGTTTAAAACCCTAATGCTGACTACAAGAAAAGTTCAGTTTAGGGTTTAAAACCCTAATGCTGACTGAATGAAAAAGTTCAGTTTAGGGTTTAAAACCCTAATGCTGACTAAAGGAAAGAGTTCAGTTTAGGGTTTAAAACCCTAATGCTGACTGAATGGAAAAGAGTTCAGTTTAGGGTTTAAAACCCTAATGCTGACTGGATGGAAAAGAGTTCAGTTTAGGGTTTAAAACCGTAATGCTGACTAAGGGAAAAGTTCAGTTTAGGGTTTAAAAACCCTAATGCTGACTAATGGAAAAGTTCAGTTTAGGGTTTAAAAACCCTAATGCTGACTGAAGGGAAAAAGTTCAGTTTAGGGTTTAAAACCCTAATGCTGACTAAAGGAAAAGAGTTCTGTTTAGGGTTTAAAACCCTAATGCTGACTGAATGGAAAAGAGTTTAGTTTAGGGTTTAAAACCCTAATGCTGACTAAAGGAAAAGTTCAGTTTAGGGTTTAAAAACCCTAATGCTGACTAAAGGAAAAGTTCAGTTTAGGGTTTAAAACCCTAATGCTGACTACAAGAAAAGTTCAGTTTAGGGTTTAAAACCCTAATGCTGACTGAATGAAAAAGAGTTCAGTTTATGGTTTAAAACCCTAATGCTGACCGAATGGAAAAGAGTTCAGTTTAGGGTTTAAAACCCTAATGCTGACTGGATGGAAAAGAGTTTAGTTTAGGGTTTAAAACCCTAATGCTGACTGGATGGAAAAGAGTTCAGTTTAGGGTTTAAAACCCTAATGCTGACTCTGACTACAGGAAAAGTTCAGTTTAGGGTTTAAAACCCTAATGCTGACTGAATGGAAAAGAGTTCAGTTTAGGGTATAAAACCCTAATGCTGACTAAAGGAAAAGTTCAGTTTAGGGTTTAAAACCCTAATGCTGACTAAAGGAAAAGTTCAGTTTAGGGTTTAAAACCTTAATGCTGACTGAATGGAAAAAGTTCAGTTTAGGGTTTAAAAACCTAAAGCTGACTGAATGGAAAAGAGTTCAGTTTAGGGTTTAAAACCCTAATGCTGACTGGATGGAAAAGAGTTCAGTTTAGGGTTTAAAACCGTAATGCTGACTAAGGGAAAAGTTCAGTTTAGGGTTTAAAAACCCTAATGCTGACTAATGGAAAAGTTCAGTTTAGGGTTTAAAAAACCTAATGCTGACTGAAGGGAAAAAGTTCAGTTTAGGGTTTAAAACCCTAATGCTGACTAAAGGAAAAGAGTTCTGTTTAGGGTTTAAAACCCTAATGCTGACTTAATGGAAAAGAGTTTAGTTTAGGGTTTAAAACCCTAATGCTGACTAAAGGAAAAGTTCAGTTTAGGGTTTAAAAACCCTAATGCTGACTAAAGGAAAAGATCAGTTTAGGGTTTAAAACCCTAATACTGACTACAAGAAAAGTTCAGTTTAGGGTTTAAAACCCTAATGCTGACCGAATGGAAAAGAGTTCAGTTTATGGTTTAAAACCCTAATGCTGACCGAATGGAAAAGAGTTCAGTTTAGGGTTTAAAACCCTAATGCTGACTGGATGGAAAAGAGTTTAGTTTAGGGTTTAAAACCCTAATGCTGACTGGATGGAAAAGAGTTCAGTTTAGGGTTTAAAACCCTAATGCTGACTCTGACTACATGAAAAGTTCAGTTTAGGGTTTAAAACCCTAATGCTGACTGAATGGAAAAGAGTTCAGTTTAGGGTATAAAACCCTAATGCTGACTAAAGGAAAAGTTCAGTTTAGGGTTTAAAACCCTAATGTTGACTAAAGGAAAAGTTCAGTTTAGGGTTTAAAACCTTAATGCTGACTGAATGGAAAAAGTTCAGTTTAGGGTTTAAAACCCTAAAGCTGACTGAATGGAAAAAAGTTCAGTTTAGGGTTTAAAACCCTAATGCTAACTGAATGGAAAAGAGTTTAGTTTAGGGTTTAAAACCCTAATGCTGACTGGATGGAAAAGAGTTCAGTTTAGGGTTTAAAACCCTAATGCTGACTCTGACTACAGGAAAAAGTTCAGTTTAGGGTTTAAAACCCTAATGCTGACTGAATGGAAAAGAGTCCAGTTTAGGGTTTAAAACCCTAATGCTGACTAAAGGAAAAAGTTCAGTTTAGGGTTTAAAACCCTAATGCTGACTAAAGGGAAAGTTTAGTTTAGGGTTTAAAACCTTAATGCTGACTGAATGGAAAAAGTTCAGTTTAGGGTTTAAAACCCTTATGCTGACTGAATGGAAAAAGTTCAGTTTAGGGTTTAAAACCTTAATGCTGACTAAAGGAAAGAGTTCAGTTTAGGGTTTAAAACCCTAATGCTGACTGAATGGAAGAGTTCAGTTTAAGGTTTAAAACCCTAATGCTGACTTAATGGAAAAGAGTTTAGTTTAGGGTTTAAAACCCTAATGCTGACTAAAGGAAAAGTTCAGTTTAGGGTTTAAAAACCCTAATGCTGACTAAAGGAAAAGATCAGTTTAGGGTTTAAAACCCTAATGCTGACTACAAGAAAAGTTCAGTTTAGGGTTTAAAACCCTAATGCTGACCGAATGGAAAAGAGTTCAGTTTATGGTTTAAAACCCTAATGCTGACCGAATGGAAAAGAGTTCAGTTTAGGGTTTAAAACCCTAATGCTGACTGGATGCAAAAGAGTTTAGTTTAGGGTTTAAAACCCTAATGCTGACTGGATGGGAAAGAGTTCAGTTTAGGGTTTAAAACCCTAATGCTGACTCTGACTACAGGAAAAGTTCAGTTTATGGTTTAAAACCCTAATGCTGACTGAATGGAAAAGAGTTCAGTTTAGGGTATAAAACCCTAATGCTGACTAAAGGAAAAGTTCAGTTTAGGGTTTAAAACCCTAATGTTGACTAAAGGAAAAGTTCAGTTTAGGGTTTAAAACCTTAATGCTGACTGAATGGAAAAAGTTCAGTTTAGGGTTTAAAACCCTAAAGCTGACTGAATGGAAAAAGTTCAGTTTAGGGTTTAAAACCCTAATGCTAACTGAATGGAAAAGAGTTTAGTTTAGGGTTTAAAACCCTAATGCTGACTGGATGGAAAAGAGTTCAGTTTAGGGTTTAAAACCCTAATGCTGACTCTGACTACAGGAAAAAGTTCAGTTTAGGGTTTAAAACCCTAATGCTGACTGAATGGAAAAGAGTCCAGTTTAGGGTTTAAAACCCTAATGCTGACTAAAGGAAAAAGTTCAGTTTAGGGTTTAAAACCCTAATGCTGACTAAAGGGAAAGTTTAGTTTAGGGTTTAAAACCTTAATGCTGACTGAATGGAAAAAGTTCAGTTTAGGGTTTAAAACCCTAATGCTGACTGAATGGAAAAAGTTCAGTTTAGGGTTTAAAACCTTAATGCTGACTAAAGGAAAGAGTTCAGTTTAGGGTTTAAAACCCTAATGCTGACTGAATGGAAGAGTTCAGTTTAAGGTTTAAAACCTTAATGCTGACTAAAGGAAAGAGTTCAGTTTAGGGTTTAAAACCCTAATGCTGACTAAAGGGAAAGTTCAGTTTAAAGTTTAAAACCCTAATGCTGACTAAAGGAAAGAGTTCAGTTTAGGGTTTAAAACCCTAATGCTGACTAAAGGGAAAGTTCAGTTTAGGGTTTAAAACCCTAATGCTGACTGAATGGAAAAAGTTCAGTTTAGGGTTTAAAACCCTAATGCTGACTAAAGGAAAGAGTTCAGTTTAGGGTATAAAACCCTAATGCTGACTGAATGGAAAAAGTTCAGTTTAGGGTTTAAAACCTTAATGCTGACTAAAGGAAAGAGTTCAGTTTAGGGTTTAAAACCCTAATGCTGACTAAAGGGAAAGTTCAGTTTAAGGTTTAAAACCCTAATGCTGACTAAATGAAAGAGTTCAGTTTAGGGTTTTAAAACCCTAATGCTGACTAAAGGGAAAGTTCAGTTTAGGGTTTAAAACCCTAATACTGACTAGCTGGAAAGAGTTCAGTTTAGGGTTTAAAACCCTAACGCTAACTGAATGGAAAAAGTTCAGTTTAGGGTTTAAAACACTAATGCTGACTACAACAAAAGTTCAGTTTAGGGTTTAAAACCCTAATGCTGACTGAAGGGAAAGTTCAGTTTAGGGTTTAAAACCCTAATGCTGACTGAATGGAAAAGAGTTCAGTTTAGGGTTTAAAACCCTAATGCTGACTGGATGGAAAAGAGTTCAGTTTAGGGTTTAAAACCCTAATGCTGACTCTGACTACAGGAAAAGTTCAGTTTAGGGTTTAAAACCCTAATGCTGACTGAATGGAAAAGAGTTCAGTTTAGGGTATAAAACCCTAATGCTGACTAAAGGAAAAGTTCAGTTTAGGGTTTAAAACCCTAATGCTGACTAAAGGAAAAGTTCAGTTTAGGGTTTAAAACCTTAATGCTGACTGAATGGAAAAAGTTCAGTTTAGGGTTTAAAACCCTAATGCTGACTGAATGGAAAAGAGTTCAGTTTAGGGTTTAAAACCCTAATGCTGACTGAATGGAAAAGAGTTCAGTTTAGGGTTTAAAACCCTAATGCTGACTGGATGGAAAAGAGTTCAGTTTAGGGTTTAAAACCCTAATGCTGACTCTGACTACAGGAAAAAGTTCAGTTTAGGGTTTAAAACCCTAATGCTGACTGAATGGAAAAGAGTCCAGTTTAGGGTTTAAAACCCTAATGCTGACTAAAGGAAAAAGTTCAGTTTAGGGTTTAAAACCCTAATGCTGACTAAAGGGAAAGTTCAGTTTAGGGTTTAAAACCTTAATGCTGACTGAATGGAAAAAGTTCAGTTTAGGGTTTAAAACCCTAATGCTGACTGAATGGAAAAAGTTCAGTTTAGGGTTTAAAACCCTAATGCTGACTAAAGGAAAGAGTTCAGTTTAGGGTATAAAACCCTAATGCTGACTGAATGGAAAAAGTTCAGTTTAGGGTTTAAAACCTTAATGCTGACTAAAGGAAAGAGTTCAGTTTAGGGTTTAAAACCCTAATGCTGACTGAATGGAAGAGTTCAGTTTAGGGTTTAAAACCCTAATGCTGACTGAATGGAAAAAGTTCAGTTTAGGGTTTAAAACCCTAATGCTGACTAAAGGAAAGAGTTCAGTTTAGGGTTTAAAACCCTAATGCTGACAGAATGGAAAAGTTCAGTTTAAGGTTTAAAACATTAATGCTGACTAAAGGAAAGAGTTCAGTTTAGGGTTTAAAACCCTAATGCTGACTAAAGGGAAAGTTCAGTTTAAAGTTTAAAACCCTAATGCTGACTAAAGGAAAGAGTTCAGTTTAGGGTTTAAAACCCTAATGCTGACTAAAGGGAAAGTTCAGTTTAGGGTTTAAAACCCTAATGCTGACTGAATGGAAAAAGTTCAGTTTAGGGTTTAAAACCCTAATGCTGACTAAAGGAAAGAGTTCAGTTTAGGGTATAAAACCCTAATGCTGACTGGATGGAAAAGAGTTTAGTTTAGGGTTTAAAACCCTAATGCTGACTGGATGGAAAAGAGTTCAGTTTAGGGTTTAAAACCCTAATGCTGACTCTGACTACATGAAAAGTTCAGTTTAGGGTTTAAAACCCTAATGCTGACTGAATGGAAAAGAGTTCAGTTTAGGGTATAAAACCCTAATGCTGACTGGATGGAAAAGAGTTTAGTTTAGGGTTTAAAACCCTAATGCTGACTGGATGGAAAAGAGTTCAGTTTAGGGTTTAAAACCCTAATGCTGACTCTGACTACAGGAAAAGTTCAGTTTAGGGTATAAAACCCTAATGCTGACTGGATGGAAAAGAGTTTAGTTTAGGGTTTAAAACCCTAATGCTGACTGGATGGAAAAGAGTTCAGTTTAGGGTTTAAAACCCTAATGCTGACTCTGACTACAGGAAAAGTTCAGTTTAGTGTTTAAAACCCTAATGCTGACTGAATGGAAAAGAGTTCAGTTTAGGGTATAAAACCCTAATGCTGACTAAAGGAAAAGTTCAGTTTAGGGTTTAAAACCCTAATGCTGACTAAAGGAAAAGTTCAGTTTAGGGTTTAAAACCTTAATGCTGACTGAATGGAAAAAGTTCAGTTTAGGGTTTAAAACCCTAATGCTGACTGAATGGAAAAGAGTTCAGTTTAGGGTTTAAAACCCTAATGCTGACTGAATGGAAAAGAGTTCAGTTTAGGGTTTAAAACCCTAATGCTGACTGGATGGAAAAGAGTTCAGTTTAGGGTTTAAAACCCTAATGCTGACTCTGACTACAGGAAAAAGTTCAGTTTAGGGTTTAAAACCCTAATGCTGACTGAATGGAAAAGAGTCCAGTTTAGGGTTTAAAACCCTAATGCTGACTAAAGGAAAAAGTTCAGTTTAGGGTTTAAAACCCTAATGCTGACTAAAGGGAAAGTTCAGTTTAGGGTTTAAAACCCTTAATGCTGACTGAATGGAAAAAGTTCAGTTTAGGGTTTAAAACCCTAATGCTGACTGAATGGAAAAAGTTCAGTTTAGGGTTTAAAACCCTAATGCTGACTAAAGGAAAGAGTTCAGTTTAGGGTTTAAAACCCTAATGCTGACAGAATGGAAAAGTTCAGTTTAAGGTTTAAAACCTTAATGCTGACTAAAGGAAAGAGTTCAGTTTAGGGTTTAAAACCCTAATGCTGACTAAAAGGAAAGTTCAGTTTAAAGTTTAAAACCCTAATGCTGACTAAAGGAAAGAGTTCAGTTTAGGGTTTAAAACCCTAATGCTGACTAAAGGGAAAGTTCAGTTTAGGGTTTAAAACCCTAATGCTGACTGAATGGAAAAAGTTCAGTTTAGGGTTTAAAACCCTAATGTTGACTAAAGGAAAGAGTTCAGTTTAGGGTATAAAACCCTAATGCTGACTGGATGGAAAAGAGTTTAGTTTAGGGTTTAAAACCCTAATGCTGACTGGATGGAAAAGAGTTCAGTTTAGGGTTTAAAACCCTAATGCTGACTCTGACTACATGAAAAGTTCAGTTTAGGGTTTAAAACCCTAATGCTGACTGAATGGAAAAGAGTTCAGTTTAGGGTATAAAACCCTAATGCTGACTGGATGGAAAAGAGTTTAGTTTAGGGTTTAAAACCCTAATGCTGACTGGATGGAAAAGAGTTCAGTTTAGGGTTTAAAACCCTAATGCTGACTCTGACTACAGGAAAAGTTCAGTTTAGGGTATAAAACCCTAATGCTGACTGGATGGAAAAGAGTTTAGTTTAGGGTTTAAAACCCTAATGCTGACTGGATGGAAAAGAGTTCAGTTTAGGGTTTAAAACCCTAATGCTGACTCTGACTACAGGAAAAGTTCAGTTTAGTGTTTAAAACCCTAATGCTGACTGAATGGAAAAGAGTTCAGTTTAGGGTATAAAACCCTAATGCTGACTAAAGGAAAAGTTTAGTTTAGGGTTTAAAACCCTAATGTTGACTAAAGGAAAAGTTCAGTTTAGGGTTTAAAACCCTAATGCTGACTAAAGGAAAAGTTCAGTTTAGGGTTTAAAACCTTAATGCTGACTGAATGGAAAAAGTTCAGTTTAGGGTTTAAAACCCTAATGCTGACTGAATGGAAAAGAGTTCAGTTTAGGGTTTAAAACCCTAATGCTGACTGGATGGAAAAGAGTTCAGTTTAGGGTTTAAAACCCTAATGCTGACTCTGACTACAGGAAAAAGTTCAGTTTAGGGTTTAAAACCCTAATGCTGACTGAATGGAAAAGAGTCCAGTTTAGGGTTTAAAACCCTAATGCTGACTAAAGGAAAAAGTTCAGTTTAGGGTTTAAAACCCTAATGCTGACTAAAGGGAAAGTTTAGTTTAGGGTTTAAAACCTTAATGCTGACTGAATGGAAAAAGTTCAGTTTAGGGTTTAAAACCCTAATGCTGACTGAATGGAAAAAGTTCAGTTTAGGGTTTAAAACCCTAATGCTGACTAAAGGAAAGAGTTCAGTTTAGGGTATAAAACCCTAATGCTGACTGAATGGAAAAAGTTCAGTTTAGGGTTTAAAACCTTAATGCTGACTAAAGGAAAGAGTTCAGTTTAGGGTTTAAAACCCTAATGCTGACTGAATGGAAGAGTTCAGTTTAGGGTTTAAAACCCTAATGCTGACTGAATGGAAAAAGTTCAGTTTAGGGTTTAAAACCCTAATGCTGACTAAAGGAAAGAGTTCAGTTTAGGGTTTAAAACCCTAATGCTGACAGAATGGAAAAGTTCAGTTTAAGGTTTAAAACCTTAATGCTGACTAAAGGAAAGAGTTCAGTTTAGGGTTTAAAACCCTAATGCTGACTAAAGGGAAAGTTCAGTTTAAAGTTTAAAAACCTAATGCTGACTAAAGGAAAGAGTTCAGTTTAGGGTTCAAAACCCTAATGCTGACTAAAGGGAAAGTTCAGTTTAGGGTTTAAAACCCTAATGCTGAATGAATGGAAAAAGTTCAGTTTAGGGTTTAAAACCCTAATGCTGACTAAAGGAAAGAGTTCAGTTTAGGGTATAAAACCCTAATGCTGACTGGATGGAAAAGAGTTTAGTTTAGGGTTTAAAACCCTAATGCTGACTGGATGGAAAAGAGTTCAGTTTAGGGTTTAAAACCCTAATGCTGACTCTGACTACATGAAAAGTTCAGTTTAGGGTTTAAAACCCTAATGCTGACTGAATGGAAAAGAGTTCAGTTTAGGGTATAAAACCCTAATGCTGACTGGATGGAAAAGAGTTTAGTTTAGGGTTTAAAACCCTAATGCTGACTGGATGGAAAAGAGTTCAGTTTAGGGTTTAAAACCCTAATGCTGACTCTGACTACAGGAAAAGTTCAGTTTAGGGTATAAAACCCTAATGCTGACTGGATGGAAAAGAGTTTAGTTTAGGGTTTAAAACCCTAATGCTGACTGGATGGAAAAGAGTTCAGTTTAGGGTTTAAAACCCTAATGCTGACTCTGACTACAGGAAAAGTTCAGTTTAGGGTTTAAAACCCTAATGCTGACTACAAGAAAAGTTCAGTTTAGGGTTTAAAACCCTAATGCTGACCGAATGGAAAAGAGTTCAGTTTATGGTTTAAAACCCTAATGCTGACCGAATGGAAAAGAGTTCAGTTTAGGGTTTAAAACCCTAATGCTGACTGGATGGAAAAGAGTTCAGTTTAGGGTTTAAAACCCTAATGCTGACTGGATGGAAAAGAGTTCAGTTTAGGGTTTAAAACCCTAATGCTGACTCTGACTACAGGAAAAGTTCAGTTTAGGGTTTAAAACCCTAATGCTGACTGAATGGAAAAGAGTTCAGTTTAGGGTATAAAACCCTAATGCTGACTAAAGGAAAAGTTCAGTTTAGGGTTTAAAACCCTAATGCTGACTAAAGGAAAAGTTCAGTTTAGGGTTTAAAACCTTAATGCTGACTGAATGGAAAAAGTTCAGTTTAGGGTTTAAAACCCTAATGCTGACTGAATGGAAAAAGTTCAGTTTAGGGTTTAAAACCCTAATGCTGACCGAATGGAAAAGAGTTCAGTTTAGGGTTTAAAACCCTAATGCTGACTGAATGGAAAAAGTTCAGTTTAGGGTTTAAAACCTTAATGCTGACTAAAGGAAAGAGTTCAGTTTAGGGTTTAAAACCCTAATGCTGACTGAATGGAAGAGTTCAGTTTAGGGTTTAAAACCCTAATGCTGACTGAATGGAAAAAGTTCAGTTTAGGGTTTAAAACCCTAATGCTGACTAAAGGAAAGAGTTCAGTTTAGGGTTTAAAACCCTAATGCTGACAGAATGGAAAAGTTCAGTTTAAGGTTTAAAACCTCAATGCTGACTAAAGGAAAGAGTTCAGTTTAGGGTTTAAAACCCTAATTTTGACTAAAAGGAAAGTTCAGTTTAAAGTTTAAAACCCTAATGCTGACTAAAGGAAAGAGTTCAGTTTAGGGTTTAAAACCCTAATGCTGACTAAAGGGAAAGTTCAGTTTAGGGTTTAAAACCCTAATGCTGACTGAATGGAAAAAGTTCAGTTTAGGGTTTAAAACCCTAATGCTGACTAAAGGAAAGAGTTCAGTTTAGGGTATAAAACCCTAATGCTGACTGAATGGAAAAAGTTCAGTTTAGGGTTTAAAACCTTAATGCTGACTAAAGGAAAGAGTTCAGTTTAGGGTTTAAAACCCTAATGCTGACTAAAGGGAAAGTTCAGTTTAAGGTTTAAAACCCTAATGCTGACTAAATGAAAGAGTTCAGTTTAGGGTTTTAAAACCCTAATGCTGACTAAAGGGAAAGTTCAGTTTACGGTTTAAAACCCTAATACTGACTAGCTGGAAAGAGTTCAGTTTAGGGTTTAAAACCCTAACGCTAACTGAATGGAAAAAGTTCAGTTTAGGGTTTAAAACACTAATGCTGACTACAACAAAAGTTCAGTTTAGGGTTTAAAACCCTAATGCTGACTGAAGGGAAAGTTCAGTTTAGGGTTTAAAACCCTAATGCTGACTGAATGGAAAAGAGTTCAGTTTAGGGTTTAAAACCCTAATGCTGACTGGATGGAAAAGAGTTCAGTTTAGGGTTTAAAACCCTAATGCTGACTCTGACTACAGGAAAAGTTCAGTTTAGGGTTTAAAACCCTAATGCTGACTGAATGGAAAAGAGTTCAGTTTAGGGTATAAAACCCTAATGCTGACTAAAGGAAAGAGTTCAGTTTAGGGTTTAAAACCATAATGCTGACTAAAGGGAAAGTTTAATTTAGGGTTTAAAACCCTAATGCTGACTGAATGGAAAAAGTTCAGTTTAGGGTTTAAAACCCTAATGCTGACTAAAGGAAAGAGTTCAGTTTAGGGTTTAAAACCCTAATGCTGACTGAATGGAAAAGAGTTCAGTTTAGGGTTTAAAACCCTAATGCTGACTGGATGGAAAAGAGTTCAGTTTAGGGTTTAAAACCCTAATGCTGACTCTGACTACAGGAAAAAGTTCAGTTTAGGGTTTAAAACCCTAATGCTGACTGAATGGAAAAGAGTCCAGTTTAGGGTTTAAAACCCTAATGCTGACTAAAGGAAAAAGTTCAGTTTAGGGTTTAAAACCCTAATGCTGACTAAAGGGAAAGTTCAGTTTAGGGTTTAAAACCCTAATGCTGACTAAAGGAAAGAGTTCAGTTTAGGGTTTAAAACCCTAATGCTGACTGAATGGAAAAAGTTCAGTTTAGGGTTTAAAACCCTAATGCTGACCGAATGGAAAAGAGTTCAGTTTAGGGTTTAAAACCCTAATGCTGACTGAATGGAAAAAGTTCAGTTTAGGGTTTAAAACCTTAATGCTGACTAAAGGAAAGAGTTTAGTTTAGGGTTTAAAACCCTAATGCTGACTGAATGGAAGAGTTCAGTTTAGGGTTTAAAACCCTAATGCTGACTGAATGGAAAAAGTTCAGTTTAGGGTTTAAAACCCTAATGCTGACTAAAGGAAAGAGTTCAGTTTAGGGTTTAAAACCCTAATGCTGACAGAATGGAAAAGTTCAGTTTAAGGTTTAAAACCTTAATGCTGACTAAAGGAAAGAGTTCAGTTTAGGGTTTAAAACCCTAATGCTGACTAAAGGGAAAGTTCAGTTTAAAGTTTAAAAACCTAATGCTGACTAAAGGAAAGAGTTCAGTTTAGGGTTTAAAACCCTAATGCTGACTAAAGGGAAAGTTCAGTTTAGGGTTTAAAACCCTAATGCTGACTGAATGGAAAAAGTTCAGTTTAGGGTTTAAAACCCTAATGCTGACTAAAGGAAAGAGTTCAGTTTAGGGTATAAAACCCTAATGCTGACTGAATGGAAAAAGTTCAGTTTAGGGTTTAAAACCTTAATGCTGACTAAAGGAAAGAGTTCAGTTTAGGGTTTAAAACCCTAATGCTGACTAAAGGGAAAGTTCAGTTTAAGGTTTAAAACCCTAATGCTGACTAAATGAAAGAGTTCAGTTTAGGGTTTAAAACCCTAATGCTGACTAAAGGGAAAGTTCAGTTTAGGGTTTAAAACCCTAATACTGACTAGCTGGAAAGAGTTCAGTTTAGGGTTTAAAACCCTAACGCTAACTGAATGGAAAAAGTTCAGTTTAGGGTTTAAAACACTAATGCTGACTACAACAAAAGTTCAGTTTAGGGTTTAAAACCCTAATGCTGACTGAAGGGAAAGTTCAGTTTAGGGTTTAAAACCCTAATGCTGACTGAATGGAAAAGAGTTCAGTTTAGGGTTTAAAACCCTAATGCTGACTGGATGGAAAAGAGTTCAGTTTAGGGTTTAAAACCCTAATGCTGACTCTGACTATAGGAAAAAGTTCAGTTTAGGGTTTAAAACCCTAATGCTGACTGAATGGAAAAGAGTCCAGTTTAGGGTTTAAAACCCTAATGCTGACTAAAGGAAAAAGTTCAGTTTAGGGTTTAAAACCCTAATGCTGACTAAAGGGAAAGTTCAGTTTAGGGTTTAAAACCCTAATGCTGACTAAAGGAAAGAGTTCAGTTTAGGGTTTAAAACCCTAATGCTGACTGAATGGAAAAAGTTCAGTTTAGGGTTTAAAACCCTAATGCTGACCGAATGGAAAAGAGTTCAGTTTAGGGTTTAAAACCCTAATGCTGACTGAATGGAAAAAGTTCAGTTTAGGGTTTAAAACCTTAATGCTGACTAAAGGAAAGAGTTCAGTTTAGGGTTTAAAACCCTAATGCTGACTGAATGGAAGAGTTCAGTTTAGGGTTTCAAACCCTAATGCTGACTGAATGGAAAAAGTTCAGTTTAGGGTTTAAAACCCTAATGCTGACTAAAGGAAAGAGTTCAGTTTAGGGTTTAAAACCCTAATGCTGACTAAATGAAAGAGTTCAGTTTAGGGTTTAAAACCCTAATGCTGACTAAAGGGAAAGTTCAGTTTAGGGTTTAAAACCCTAATACTGACTAGCTGGAAAGAGTTCAGTTTAGGGTTTAAAACCCTAACGCTAACTGAATGGAAAAAGTTCAGTTTAGGGTTTAAAACACTAATGCTGACTACAACAAAAGTTCAGTTTAGGGTTTAAAACCCTAATGCTGACTGAAGGGAAAGTTCAGTTTAGGGTTTAAAACCCTAATGCTGACTGAATGGAAAAGAGTTCAGTTTAGGGTTTAAAACCCTAATGCTGACTGGATGGAAAAGAGTTCAGTTTAGGGTTTAAAACCCTAATGCTGACTCTGACTATAGGAAAAAGTTCAGTTTAGGGTTTAAAACCCTAATGCTGACTGAATGGAAAAGAGTCCAGTTTAGGGTTTAAAACCCTAATGCTGACTAAAGGAAAAAGTTCAGTTTAGGGTTTAAAACCCTAATGCTGACTAAAGGGAAAGTTCAGTTTAGGGTTTAAAACCCTAATGCTGACTAAAGGAAAGAGTTCAGTTTAGGGTTTAAAACCCTAATGCTGACTGAATGGAAAAAGTTCAGTTTAGGGTTTAAAACCCTAATGCTGACCGAATGGAAAAGAGTTCAGTTTAGGGTTTAAAACCCTAATGCTGACTGAATGGAAAAAGTTCAGTTTAGGGTTTAAAACCTTAATGCTGACTAAAGGAAAGAGTTCAGTTTAGGGTTTAAAACCCTAATGCTGACTGAATGGAAGAGTTCAGTTTAGGGTTTAAAACCCTAATGCTGACTGAATGGAAAAAGTTCAGTTTAGGGTTTAAAACCCTAATGCTGACTAAAGGAAAGAGTTCAGTTTAGGGTTTAAAACCCTAATGCTGACAGAATGGAAAAAGTTCAGTTTAGGGTTTAAAACCTTAATGCTGACTAAAGGAAAGAGTTCAGTTTAGGGTTTAAAACCCTAATGCTGACTAAAGGGAAAGTTCAGTTTAAGGTTTAAAACCCTAATGCTGACTAAAGGAAAGAGTTCAGTTTAGGGTTTAAAACCCTAATGCTGACTAAAGGGAAAGTTCAGTTTAGGGTTTAAAACCCTAATGCTGACTGAATGGAAAAAGTTCAGTTTAGGGTTTAAAACCCTAATGCTGACTAAAGGAAAGAGTTCAGTTTAGGGTATAAAACCCTAATGCTGACTGAATGGAAAAAGTTCAGTTTAGGGTTTAAAACCTTAATGCTGACTAAAGGAAAGAGTTCAGTTTAGGGTTTAAAACCCTAATGCTGACTAAAGGGAAAGTTCAGTTTAAGGTTTAAAACCCTAATGCTGACTAAAGGAAAGAGTTCAGTTTAGGGTTTAAAACCCTAATGCTGACTGAATGGAAAAAGTTCAGTTTAGGGTTTAAAACCCTAATGCTGACTACAACAAAAGATCAGTTTAGGGTTTAAAACCCTAATGCTGACTGAAGGGAAAGTTCAGTTTAGGGTTTAAAACCCTAATGCTGACTGAATGGAAAAGAGTTCAGTTTAGGGTTTAAAACCCTAATGCTGACTGGATGGAAAAGAGTTCAGTTTAGGGTTTAAAACCCTAATGCTGACTCTGACTACAGGAAAAAGTTCAGTTTAGGGTTTAAAACCCTAATGCTGACTGAATGGAAAAGAGTCCAGTTTAGGGTTTAAAACCCTAATGCTGACTAAAGGAAAAAGTTCAGTTTAGGGTTTAAAACCCTAATGCTGACTAAAGGGAAAGTTCAGTTTAGGGTTTAAAACCCTAATGCTGACTAAAGGAAAGAGTTCAGTTTAGGGTTTAAAACCCTAATGCTGACTGAATGGAAAAAGTTCAGTTTAGGGTTTAAAACCCTAATGCTGACCGAATGGAAAAGAGTTCAGTTTAGGGTTTAAAACCCTAATGCTGACTGAATGGAAAAAGTTCAGTTTAGGGTTTAAAACCTTAATGCTGACTAAAGGAAAGAGTTCAGTTTAGGGTTTAAAACCCTAATGCTGACTGAATGGAAGAGTTCAGTTTAGGGTTTAAAACCCTAATGCTGACTGAATGGAAAAAGTTCAGTTTAGGGTTTAAAACCCTAATGCTGACTAAAGGAAAGAGTTCAGTTTAGGGTTTAAAACCCTAATGCTGACAGAATGGAAAAAGTTCAGTTTAGGGTTTAAAACCTTAATGCTGACTAAAGGAAAGAGTTCAGTTTAGGGTTTAAAACCCTAATGCTGACTAAAGGGAAAGTTCAGTTTAAGGTTTAAAACCCTAATGCTGACTAAAGGAAAGAGTTCAGTTTAGGGTTTAAAACCATAATGCTGACTAAAGGGAAAGTTTAATTTAGGGTTTAAAACCCTAATGCTGACTGAATGGAAAAAGTTCAGTTTAGGGTTTAAAACCTTAATGCTGACTAAAGGAAAGAGTTCAGTTTAGGGTTTAAAACCCTAATGCTGACTGAATGGAAGAGTTCAGTTTAGGGTTTAAAACCCTAATGCTGACTGAATGGAAAAAGTTCAGTTTAGGGTTTAAAACCCTAATGCTGACTAAAGGAAAGAGTTCAGTTTAGGGTTTAAAACCCTAATGCTGACAGAATGGAAAAGTTCAGTTTAAGGTTTAAAACCTTAATGCTGACTAAAGGAAAGAGTTCAGTTTAGGGTTTAAAACCCTAATGCTGACTAAAGGGAAAGTTCAGTTTAAAGTTTAAAAACCTAATGCTGACTAAAGGAAAGAGTTCAGTTTAGGGTTTAAAACCCTAATGCTGACTAAAGGGAAAGTTCAGTTTAGGGTTTAAAACCCTAATGCTGACTGAATGGAAAAAGTTCAGTTTAGGGTTTAAAACCCTAATGCTGACTAAAGGAAAGAGTTCAGTTTAGGGTATAAAACCCTAATGCTGACTGAATGGAAAAAGTTCAGTTTAGGGTTTAAAACCTTAATGCTGACTAAAGGAAAGAGTTCAGTTTAGGGTTTAAAACCCTAATGCTGACTAAAGGGAAAGTTCAGTTTAAGGTTTAAAACCCTAATGCTGACTAAATGAAAGAGTTCAGTTTAGGGTTTAAAACCCTAATGCTGACTAAAGGGAAAGTTCAGTTTAGGGTTTAAAACCCTAATACTGACTAGCTGGAAAGAGTTCAGTTTAGGGTTTAAAACCCTAATGCTGACTGAATGGAAAAAGTTCAGTTTAGGGTTTAAAACCCTAATGCTGACTGGATGGAAAAGAGTTCAGTTTAGGGTTTAAAACCCTAATGCTGACTCTGACTACAGGAAAAAGTTCAGTTTAGGGTTTAAAACCCTAATGCTGACTGAATGGAAAAGAGTTCAGTTTAGGGTATAAAACCCTAATGCTGACTGGATGGAAAAGAGTTCAGTTTAGGGTTTAAAACCCTAATGCTGACTCTGACTAAAGGAAAGAGTTCAGTTTAGGGTTTAAAACCATAATGCTGACTAAAGGGAAAGTTTAATTTAGGGTTTAAAACCCTAATGCTGACTGAATGGAAAAAGTTCAGTTTAGGGTTTAAAACCTTAATGCTGACTAAAGGAAAGAGTTCAGTTTAGGGTTTAAAACCCTAATGCTGACTGAATGGAAGAGTTCAGTTTAGGGTTTAAAACCCTAATGCTGACTAAAGGAAAGAGTTCAGTTTAGGGTTTAAAACCCTAATGCTGACAGAATGGAAAAGTTCAGTTTAAGGTTTAAAACCTTAATGCTGACTAAAGGAAAGAGTTCAGTTTAGGGTTTAAAACCCTAATGCTGACTAAAGGGAAAGTTCAGTTTAAAGTTTAAAAACCTAATGCTGACTAAAGGAAAGAGTTCAGTTTAGGGTTTAAAACCCTAATGCTGACTAAAGGGAAAGTTCAGTTTAGGGTTTAAAACCCTAATGCTGACTGAATGGAAAAAGTTCAGTTTAGGGTTTAAAACCCTAATGCTGACTAAAGGAAAGAGTTCAGTTTAGGGTTTAAAACCCTAATGCTGACTAAAGGGAAAGTTCAGTTTAAGGTTTAAAACCCTAATGCTGACTAAATGAAAGAGTTCAGTTTAGGGTTTAAAACCCTAATGCTGACTAAAGGGAAAGTTCAGTTTAGGGTTTAAAACCCTAATACTGACTAGCTGGAAAGAGTTCAGTTTAGGGTTTAAAACCCTAACGCTAACTGAATGGAAAAAGTTCAGTTTAGGGTTTAAAACACTAATGTTGACTACAACAAAAGTTCAGTTTAGGGTTTAAAACCCTAATGCTGACTGAAGGGAAAGTTCAGTTTAGGGTTTAAAACCCTAATGCTGACTGAATGGAAAAGAGTTCAGTTTAGGGTTTAAAACCCTAATGCTGACTGGATGGAAAAGAGTTCAGTTTAGGGTTTAAAACCCTAATGCTGACTCTGACTACAGGAAAAAGTTCAGTTTAGGGTTTAAAACCCTAATGCTGACTGAATGGAAAAGAGTCCAGTTTAGGGTTTAAAACCCTAATGCTGACTAAAGGAAAAAGTTCAGTTTAGGGTTTAAAACCCTAATGCTGACTAAAGGGAAAGTTCAGTTTAGGGTTTAAAACCCTAATGCTGACTAAAGGAAAGAGTTCAGTTTAGGGTTTAAAACCCTAATGCTGACTAAAGGGAAAGTTCAGTTTAAGGTTTAAAACCCTAATGCTGACTAAATGAAAGAGTTCAGTTTAGGGTTTAAAACCCTAATGCTGACTAAAGGGAAAGTTCAGTTTAGGGTTTAAAACCCTAATACTGACTAGCTGGAAAGAGTTCAGTTTAGGGTTTAAAACCCTAACGCTAACTAAATGGAAAAAGTTCAGTTTAGGGTTTAAAACACTAATGTTGACTACAACAAAAGTTCAGTTTAGGGTTTAAAACCCTAATGCTGACTGAAGGGAAAGTTCAGTTTAGGGTTTAAAACCCTAATGCTGACTGAATGGAAAAGAGTTCAGTTTAGGGTTTAAAACCCTAATGCTGACTGGATGGAAAAGAGTTCAGTTTAGGGTTTAAAACCCTAATGCTGACTACTGACTAAAGGAAAGAGTTCAGTTTAGGGTTTAAAACCATAATGCTGACTAAAGGGAAAGTTTAATTTAGGGTTTAAAACCCTAATGCTGACTGAATGGAAAAAGTTCAGTTTAGGGTTTAAAACCTTAATGCTGACTAAAGGAAAGAGTTCAGTTTAGGGTTTAAAACCCTAATGCTGACTGAATGGAAGAGTTCAGTTTAGGGTTTAAAACCCTAATGCTGACTGAATGGAAAAAGTTCAGTTTAGGGTTTAAAACCCTAATGCTGACTAAAGGAAAGAGTTCAGTTTAGGGTTTAAAACCCTAATGCTGACAGAATGGAAAAGTTCAGTTTAAGGTTTAAAACCTTAATGCTGACTAAAGGAAAGAGTTCAGTTTAGGGTTTAAAACCCTAATGCTGACTAAAGGGAAAGTTCAGTTTAAGGTTTAAAACCCTAATGCTGACTAAATGAAAGAGTTCAGTTTAGGGTTTAAAACCCTAATGCTGACTAAAGGGAAAGTTCAGTTTAGGGTTTAAAACCCTAATACTGACTAGCTGGAAAGAGTTCAGTTTAGGGTTTAAAACCCTAACGCTAACTGAATGGAAAAAGTTCAGTTTAGGGTTTAAAACACTAATGTTGACTACAACAAAAGTTTAGTTTAGGGTTTAAAACCCTAATGCTGACTGAAGGGAAAGTTCAATTTAGGGTTTAAAACCCTAATGCTGACTGAATGGATAAGAGTTCAGTTTAGGGTTTAAAACCCTAATGCTGACGGGATAGAAAAGAGTTCAGTTTAGGGTTTAAAACCCTAATGCTGACTCTGACTACAGGAAAAAGTTCAGTTTAGGATTTAAAACCCTAATGCTGACTGAATGGAAAAGAGTCCAGTTTAGGGTTTAAAACCCTAATGCTGACTAAAGGAAAAAGTTCAGTTTAGGGTTTAAACCCCTAATACTGACTAAAGGGAAAGTTCAGTTTAGGGTTTAAAACCCTAATGCTGACTGAAGGGAAAGTTCAGTTTAGGGTTTAAAACCCTAATGCTGACTAGATAGAAAAGAGTTCAGTTTAGGGTTTAAAACCCTAATGCTGACTCTGACTACAGGAAAAAGTTCAGTTTAGGGTTTAAAACCCTAATGCTGACTGAATGGAAAAGAGTCCAGTTTAGGGTTTAAAACCCTAATGCTGACTAAAGGAAAAAGTTCAGTTTAGGGTTTAAAACCCTAATGCTGACTAAAGGGAAAGTTCAGTTTAGGGTTTAAAACCCTAATGCTGACTAAAGGAAAGAGTTCAGTTTAGGGTTTAAAACCCTAATGCTGACTAAAGGGAAAGTTCAGTTTAAAGTTTAAAAACCTAATGCTGACTAAAGGAAAGAGTTCAGTTTAGGGTTTAAAACCCTAATGCTGACAGAATGGAAAAGTTCAGTTTAGGGTTTAAAACCCTAATGCTGACTGAATGGAAAAGAGTTCAGTTTAGGGTATAAAACCCTAATGCTGACTAAAGGAAAAGTTCAGTTTAGGGTTTAAAACCCTAATGCTGACTAAAGGAAAAGTTCAGTTTAGGGTTTAAAACCTTAATGCTGACTGAATGGAAAAAGTTCAGTTTAGGGTTTAAAACCCTAATGCTGACTGAATGGAAAAGAGTTCAGTTTAGGGTTTAAAACCCTAATGCTGACTGGATGGAAAAGAGTTCAGTTTAGGGTTTAAAACCCTAATGCTGACTCTGACTACAGGAAAAAGTTCAGTTTAGGGTTTAAAACCCTAATGCTGACTGAAAGGGAAAGTTTAATTTAGGGTTTAAAACCCTAATGCTGACTGAATGGAAAAAGTTCAGTTTAGGGTTTAAAACCTTAATGCTGACTAAAGGAAAGAGTTCAGTTTAGGGTTTAAAACCCTAATGCTGACTGAATGGAAGAGTTCAGTTTAGGGTTTAAAACCCTAATGCTGACTGAATGGAAAAAGTTCAGTTTAGGGTTTAAAACCCTAATGCTGACTAAAGGAAAGAGTTCAGTTTAGGGTTTAAAACCCTAATGCTGACAGAATGGAAAAGTTCAGTTTAAGGTTTAAAACCTTAATGCTGACTAAAGGAAAGAGTTCAGTTTAGGGTTTAAAACCCTAATGCTGACTAAAGGGAAAGTTCAGTTTAAAGTTTAAAAACCTAATGCTGACTAAAGGAAAGAGTTCAGTTTAGGGTTTAAAACCCTAATGCTGACTAAAGGGAAAGTTCAGTTTAGGGTTTAAAACCCTAATACTGACTAGCTGGAAAGAGTTCAGTTTAGGGTTTAAAACCCTAATGCTGACTAAAGGGAAAGTTTAATTTAGGGTTTAAAACCCTAATGCTGACTGAATGGAAAAAGTTCAGTTTAGGGTTTAAAACCTTAATGCTGACTAAAGGAAAGAGTTCAGTTTAGGGTTTAAAACCCTAATGCTGACTGAATGGAAGAGTTCAGTTTAGGGTTTAAAACCCTAATGCTGACTGAATGGAAAAAGTTCAGTTTAGGGTTTAAAACCCTAATGCTGACTAAAGGAAAGAGTTCAGTTTAGGGTTTAAAACCCTAATGCTGACAGAATGGAAAAGTTCAGTTTAAGGTTTAAAACCTTAATGCTGACTAAAGGAAAGAGTTCAGTTTAGGGTTTAAAACCCTAATGCTGACTAAAGGGAAAGTTCAGTTTAAAGTTTAAAAACCTAATGCTGACTAAAGGAAAGAGTTCAGTTTAGGGTTTAAAACCCTAATGCTGACTAAAGGGAAAGTTCAGTTTAGGGTTTAAAACCCTAATGCTGACTGAATGGAAAAAGTTCAGTTTAGGGTTTAAAACCCTAATGCTGACTAAAGGAAAGAGTTCAGTTTAGGGTATAAAACCCTAATGCTGACTGAATGGAAAAAGTTCAGTTTAGGGTTTAAAACCTTAATGCTGACTAAAGGAAAGAGTTCAGTTTAGGGTTTAAAACCCTAATGCTGACTAAAGGGAAAGTTCAGTTTAAGGTTTAAAACCCTAATGCTGACTAAATGAAAGAGTTCAGTTTAGGGTTTAAAACCCTAATGCTGACTAAAGGGAAAGTTCAGTTTAGGGTTTAAAACCCTAATACTGACTAGCTGGAAAGAGTTCAGTTTAGGGTTTAAAACCCTAATGCTAACTGAATGGAAAAAGTTCAGTTTAGGGTTTAAAACACTAATGTTGACTACTACAAAAGTTCAGTTTAGGGTTTAAAACCCTAATGCTGACTGAAGGGAAAGTTCAGTTTAGGGTTTAAAACCCTAATGCTGACTGAATGGAAAAGAGTTCAGTTTAGGGTTTAAAACCCTAATGCTGACTGGATGGAAAAGAGTTCAGTTTAGGGTTTAAAACCCTAATGCTGACTCTGACTAAAGGAAAGAGTTCAGTTTAGGGTTTAAAACCATAATGCTGACTAAAGGGAAAGTTTAATTTAGGGTTTAAAACCCTAATGCTGACTGAATGGAAAAAGTTCAGTTTAGGGTTTAAAACCTTAATGCTGACTAAAGGAAAGAGTTCAGTTTAGGGTTTAAAACCCTAATGCTGACTGAATGGAAGAGTTCAGTTTAGGGTTTAAAACCCTAATGCTGACTGAATGGAAAAAGTTCAGTTTAGGGTTTAAAACCCTAATGCTGACTAAAGGAAAGAGTTCAGTT
>NW_027184434.1:0-30304 GCF_000393655.2 Nicotiana sylvestris
TTAGTCAGCATTAGGGTTTTCAACACTAAACTAAACTCTTTCCTTTAGTCAGCATTAGGGTTTTAAACCCTAAACTGAACTTTTCCCATTTAGTCAGCATTAGGGTTTTAAACCCTAAACTAACTTTTTTCCATTCAGTCAGCATTAGTGTTTTAAACCCTAAACTGAACTTTTTCCCTTTAGTCAGCATTAGGGTTTTAAACCCTAAACTGAACTCTTTCCTTTAGTCAGCATTAGGGTTTTAAACCCTAAACTGAACTTTTTCCTTTAGTCAGCATTAGGGTTTTAAATCCTAAACTGAACTTTTTCCATTCGGTCAGCATTAGGGTTTTAAACCCTAAACTGAACTTTTCCCTTTAGTCAGCATTAGGGTTTTAAACCCTAAGCTGAACTTTTTCCATTCAGTCAGCATTAGGGTTTTAAACCCTAAACTGAACTTTTTCCATTTAGTCAGCATTAGGGTTTTAAACCCTAAACTGAACTTTTCCCTTTAATCAGGATTAGGGTTTTAAACCCTAAGCTGAACTTTTTCCATTCAGTCAGCATTAGGGTTTTAAACCCTAAACTGAACTTTTCCCTTTAATTAGGATTAGGGTTTTAAACCCTAAACTGAACTTTTTCCCTTTAGTCAGCATTAGGGTTTTAAACCCTAAACTGAACTCTTTCCTTTAGTCATCATTAGGGTTTTAAAACCTAAACTGAACTTTTTCCATTCAGTCAGTATTAGGGTTTTAAACCCTAAACTGAACTTTTTCCATTCAGTCAGCATTAGGGTTTTAAACCCTAAACTAAACTCTTTCCTTTAGTCAGAATTAGGGTTTTAAACCCTAAACTGAACTTTTTCCATTCAGTCCGGATTAGGGTTTTAAACCCTAAACTAAACTTTTTTCCTTTAGTCAGCATTAGGGTTTTAAACCCTAAACTGAACTTTTTCCTTTAGTCAGTATTAGGGTTTTATTCCCACTATCAACTCTCTCTACAAGCCTTTGAGCCGCTTACAAAAAAAGACAAAAAAAAACAAAACATTGATTGAGGCCTGAACTACGTTTGACTTGATTCCGAAAGGATACGTAGGCAGCCTCTCCCTGAGGTTCAGTCACACCACCAATAAAATCCCATTTACTCTGAAATTGAAACCGGGGCACGTCAAGAGGTTTAGAAGTTAGTATTATCTACCTCTCTTTACCAAGCACAAGCTTTCAGATCAATTACCAAAGATAGCGGGAAGCCAAGAAGCGTCACGAATGGAGGCCGGCACACTCTAAATTGAGAGAGATAAAATGAGAGAGTCTCGTCGGTGAAAACCTTCGGGCACCGCGAGGCGACGGGAGTAGAGAAACCAAAATAAGAGAGCTTGTTTAGTAAAAACTCGCAAAGAGTGCTATCAAGCGATGATAGGAAGAGAAAAGAGAGAGGTCAGCCAGCGAAAACCCGCAAAGGGCGTTGTTGGCCGAAAGAATGACTCCAACCAAGGAGGTCTCAGCAAAGTTCCACCAGTTTGGGATCACAGATCCGTTTTTGGTTCGGGGAAACGCAAGTTCATTGAAGGTCAGGCGTCCAGTCCAAAGAGCATGTCATGTCCATTTAAATCCAGCATTGTCTTCCTCAGATAAGCCTTTCTCGTCCCGAAAGGGACACTCCTTTTCTGAAATTTGCTTTCTCCTTTCTTTGTTTTTCTTCGAATCCCTTTCATGTTTTACCCCAAGTTCCAGATATACCGGAAAGGACAGGTGGCAGGTTTGGTTTCACAGAATTCCGTTTCATGAAGGAAAACACCTCGTTTTGTTGGTACGTTTGTCCAAACCTGATGAATCATGATGTTTGACTGCGTTCGAAGCAAAGAGGAAAGAGAGAAATTTCCCCAGCAAGTCCGCCTCGTACAAATCCCCACAGGGTTTCCCTTTGTACAAATCCGCACAAAGAATCCACTGCGTAAATATTCCCCAAAGAGTCTGCCCCAACGAAATCCACACAGATTTTCTCTCTTGTACAGATCCCCACAAGGTCTTCCCTTTGTTAATAAATAATAATAAAAAAAAGAGGATTTCCCCAGCAAATCCCCAGCGAGTCCCTTTGTAAAAATTCCCCAGCGAGCTTACCCCAACAAATCCTGGAAAGTCCGCTTTGAAACAAATCCCCAACATGTTCCCATTGTACAAAAATCCACACAAAGAATCCACTCTGTAAATATTCCCCCACAGAGCTTCCCTTTGTACAAATTCCCACAGAGTATCCCCAATAAAATCCCCGTTGAGAATCCCCAAGCAAAACGGGACACAAAAAGGGGAGCATTACAAGGCAAATCATCACGGAATTTGGAAATACAAGCCTGAGCAGTCCAAAAGGGTTTCGCCATTTGAATCCAATCAATGGCAGGATTTCTCAACAGAAATAAGGACGCAACAAAGCAATGGGAACAATCAAGGTCACCGAACCAACTGCCATTTCCGAACTAACAATTGTTCTTTGTTTGAGAAGTTGAAACAGGTATAATCCAAGACAACCGTGCAAGAAGCAGGTGTCACCCAACGAAGAAGGTACATGAGTACAAGAAACAGTTTGGCAATAAGGAATCCACTCGAAAGGTAAGTTTCCGCGAGATTCCCTTTTATCTTCTACTAAAATAAGAAAATTCAAAAAAAAAGAGGTCAGTTAGTATCCTCGAACTTTGTCCCCAGCCAGTCAGCATTAGGGTTTTAAACCCTAAACTGATCTTTTCCTTCAGTCAGCATTAGGGTTTTAAACCCTAAACTGAACTCTTTCCAGCCAGTCAGTATTAGGGTTTTAAACCCTAAACTAAACTTTTTCCATTCAGTCAGCATTAGGGTTTTAAACCCTAAACTGAACTCTTTCCTTTAGTCAGCATTAGGGTTTTAAACCATAAACTGAACTTTTTCCATTCAGTCAGCATTAGGGTTTTGAACCCTAAACTGAACTCTTTCCAGCCGGTCAGTATTAGGGTTTTAAAACCCTAAACTGAACTTTTTCCATTCAGTCAGCATTAGGGTTTTAAACCCTAAACTGAACTCTTTCCATTCAGTCAGCATTAGGGTTTTAAATCCTAAACTGAACTTTTTCCCTTTAGTCAGCATTAGGGTTTTAAACCCTAAACTGAACTCTTTCCTTTAGTCAGCATTAGGGTTTTAAACGCTAAACTAAACTTTTTCCATTCAGTCAGCATTAGGGTTTTAAACCCTAAACTGAACTTTTTTCCATTCAGTCATCATTAGGGTTTTAAAACCTAAACTAAGCTTTTTCCATTCAGTCAGTATTAGGGTTTTAAACCCTAAACTGAACTTTTTCCATTCAGTCAGCATTAGGGTTTTAAACACTAAACTGAACTCTTTCCTTTAGTCAGCATTAGGGTTTTAAACCCTAAACTAAACTTTTTCCATTCAGTCAGCATTAGGGTTTTAAACCCTAAACTGAACTTTTCCCTTTAGTCAGCATTAGGGTTTTAAACCCTAAACTGAACTTTTTCCTTTAGTCAGCATTAAGGTTTTAAACCCTAAACTGAACTTTTTCCATTCAGTCAGCATTAGGGTTTTAAACCCTAAACTGAACTTTTCCCTTTAGTCAGCATTAGGGTTTTAAACCCTAAACTGAACTTTTCCCTTTAATCAAGATTAGGGTTTTAAACCCTAAACTAAACTTTTTCCCTTTAGTCAGCATTAGAGTTTTAAACCTAAACTGAACTCTTTCCTTTAGTCAGCATTAGGGTTTTAAACCCTAAGCTGAACTTTTTCCATTCAGTCAGCATTAGGGTTTTAAACCCTAAACTGAACTTTTCCCTTTAATTAGGATTAGGGTTTTAAACCCTAAACTGAACTTTTTCCCTTTAGTCAGCATTAGGGTTATAAACCCTAAACTGAACTCTTTCCTTTAGTCATCATTAGGGTTTTAAAACCTAAACTGAACTTTTTCCATTCAGTCAGCATTAGGGTTTTAAACCCTAAACTGAACTCTTTCCTTTAGTCAGCATTAGGGTTTTAAACCCTAAACTGAACTTTTTCCATTCAGTCAGCATTAGGGTTTTAAACCCTAAACTGAACTTTTTCCCTTTAGTCAGCATTAGGGTTTTAAACCCTAAACTGAACTTTTTCCTTTAGTCAGCATTAGGGTTTTAAACCCTAAACTGAACTTTTTCCATTCAGTCAGCATTAGGGTTTTAAACCATAAACTGAACTTTTCCCTTTAGTCAGCATTAGGGTTTTAAACCCTAAACTGAACTTTTTCCCTTTAGTCAGCATTAGTGTTTTAAACCCTAAACTGAACTTTTCCCTTTAATCAGGATTAAGGTTTTAAACCCTAAACTGAACTTTTTCCCTTTAGTCAGCATTAGAGTTTTAAACCCTAAACTAAACTCTTTCCTTTAGTCAGCATTAGAGTTTTAAACCCTAAGCTGAACTTTTTCCATTCAGTCAGCATTAGGGTTTTAAACCCTAGACTGAACTTTTCCTTTTAATTAGGACTAGGGTTTTAAACCCTAAACTGAACTTTTTCACTTTAGTCAGCATTAGGGTTTTAAACCCTAAACTAAACTCTTTCCCTTTTGTCAGCATTAGGGTTTTAAACCCTAAACAGAAATTTTCTCTTTAATCAGGATTAGGGTTTTAAACCCTAAACTGAACTTTTTCCCTTTAGTTAGCATTAGAGTTTTAAACCCTAAACTGAACTCTTTCCTTTAGTCAGCATTAGGGTTTTAAACCCTAAGCTGAACTTTTTCCATTCAGTCAGCATTAGGGTTTTAAAACCTAAACTAAACTTTTCCCTTTAATTAGGATTAGGGTTTTAAACCCTAAACTGAACTTTTTCCCTTTAGTCAGCATTAGGGTTTTAAACCCTAAACTAAACTCTTTCCTTTAGTCAGCATTAGGGTTTTAAACCCTAAACTGAACTTTTTCCATTCAGTCAGCATTAGGGTTTTAAACCCTAAACTGAACTCTTTCCAGCCAGTCAGTATTAGGGTTTTAAACCCTAAACTGAACTTTTTCCATTCAGTCAGCATTAGGGTTTTAAACCCTAAACTGAACTCTTTCCTTTAGTCAGCATTAGGGTTTTAAACCCTAAACTGAACTTTTTCCATTCAGTCAGCATTAGGGTTTTAAACCCTAAACTGAACTCTTTCCAGCCAGTCAGTATTAGGGTTTTAAACCCTAAACTGAACTTTCCCTTTAGTCAGCATTAGGGTTTTAAACCCTAAACTGAACTCTTTCCATTCAGTCAGCATTAGGGTTTTAAACCCTAAACTGAACTCTTTCCTTTAGTCAGCATTAGGGTTTTAAACGCTAAACTGAACTTTTTCCATTCAGTCAGCATTAGGGTTTTAAACCCTAAACTGAACTTTTTTCCATTCAGTCATCATTAGGGTTTTAAAACCTAAACTAAGCTTTTTCCATTCAGTCAGTATTAGGGTTTTAAACCCTAAACTGAACTTTTTCCATTCAGTCAGCATTAGGGTTTTAAACACTAAACTGAACTCTTTCCTTTAGTCAGCATTAGGGTTTTAAACCCTAAACTAAACTTTTTCCATTCAGTCAGCATTAGGGTTTTAAACCCTAAACTGAACTTTTTCCCTTTAGTCAGCATTAGGGTTTTAAACCCTAAACTGAACTTTTCCCTTTAATCAGGATTAGGGTTTTAAACCCTAAACTAAACTTTTTCCCTTTAGTCAGCATTAGAGTTTTAAACCTAAACTGAACTCTTTCCTTTAGTCAGCATTAGGGTTTTAAACCCTAAGCTGAACTTTTTCCATTCAGTCAGCATTAGGGTTTTAAACCCTAAACTGAACTTTTCCCTTTAATTAGGATTAGGGTTTTAAACCCTAAACTGAACTTTTTCCCTTTAGTCAGCATTAGGGTTATAAACCCTAAACTGAACTCTTTCCTTTAGTCATCATTAGGGTTTTAAAACCTAAACTGAACTTTTTCCATTCAGTCAGCATTAGGGTTTTAAACCCTAAACTGAACTCTTTCCTTTAGTCAGCATTAGGGTTTTAAACCCTAAACTGAACTTTTTCCATTCAGTCAGCATTAGGGTTTTAAACCCTAAACTGAACTTTTTCCCTTTAGTCAGCATTAGGGTTTTAAACCCTAAACTGAACTTTTTCCTTTAGTCAGCATTAGGGTTTTAAACCCTAAACTGAACTTTTTCCATTCAGTCAGCATTAGGGTTTTAAACCATAAACTGAACTTTTCCCTTTAGTCAGCATTAGGGTTTTAAACCCTAAACTGAACTTTTTCCCTTTAGTCAGCATTAGGGTTTTAAACCCTAAACTGAACTTTTCCCTTTAATCAGGATTAAGGTTTTAAACCCTAAACTGAACTTTTTCCCTTTAGTCAGCATTAGAGTTTTAAACCCTAAACTGAACTCTTTCCTTTAGTCAGCATTAGAGTTTTAAACCCTAAGCTGAACTTTTTCCATTCAGTCAGCATTAGGGTTTTAAACCCTAGACTGAACTTTTCCTTTTAATTAGGATTAGGGTTTTAAACCCTAAACTGAACTTTTTCACTTTAGTCAGCATTAGGGTTTTAAACCCTAAACTAAACTCTTTCCTTTAGTCAGCATTAAGGTTTTAAACCCTAAACTGAACTTTTCCCATTCAGTCAGCATTAGGGTTTTAAACCCTAAACTAACTTTTTTCCATTCAGTCAGCATTAGGGTTTTAAACCCTAAACTGAACTTTTTCCCTTTAGTCAGCATTAGGGTTTTAAACCCTAAACTGAACTCTTTCCTTTAGTCAGCATTAGGGTTTTAAACCCTAAACTGAACTTTTTCCATTCGGTCAGCATTAGGGTTTTCAACCCTAAACTGAACTTTTTCCCTTTAGTCAGCATTAGGGTTTTAAACCCTAAACTGAACTCTTTCCTTTAGTCAGCATTAGGGTTTTAAACCCTAAACTGAACTTTTTCCATTTAGTCAGCATTAGGGTTTTAAACCCTAAACTGAACTTTTCCCTTTAATCAGGATTAGGGTTTTAAACCCTAAGCTGAACTTTTTCCATTCAGTCAACATTAGGGTTTTAAACCCTAAACTGAACTTTTCCCATTAATCAGGATTAGGGTTTTAAACCCTAAACTGAACTTTTTCCCTTTAGTCAGCATTAGAGTTTTAAACCCTAAACTGAACTCTTTCCTTTAGTCAGCATTAGGGTTTTAAACCCTAAGCTGAACTTTTTCCATTCAGTCAGCATTAGGGTTTTAAACCCTAAACTGAACTTTTCCCTTTAATTAGGATTAGGGTTTTAAACCCTAAACTAAACTTTTTCCCTTTAGTCGGCATTAGGGTTTTAAACCCTAAACTGAACTCTTTCCTTTAGTCATCATTAGGGTTTTAAAACCTAAACTGAACTTTTTCCATTCAGTCAGTATTAGGGTTTTAAACCCTAAACTGAACTTTTTCCATTCAGTTAGCATCAGGGTTTTAAACCCTAAACTGAACTCTTTCCTTTAGTCAGAATTAGGGTTTTAAACCCTAAACTGAACTTTTTCCATTCAGTCAGGATTAGGGTTTTAAACCCTAAACTGAACTTTTTTCCTTTAGTCAGCATTAGGGTTTTAAACCCTAAACTGAACTTTTTCCTTTAGTCAGCATTAGGGACCCTAAACTGAACTTTTTCCATTCAGTCAGCATTAGGGTTTTAAACCATAAACTGAACTTTTCCCTTTAGTCAGCATTAGGGTTTTAAACCCTAAACTGAACTTTTTCCCTTTTGTCAGCATTAGGGTTTTAAACCCTAAACTGAACTTTTCCCTTTAATCAGGATTAGGGTTTTAAACCCTAAACTGAACTTTTTCCCTTTAGTTAGCATTAGAGTTTTAAACCCTAAACTGAACTCTTTCCTTTAGTCAGCATTAGGGTTTTAAACCCTAAGCTGAACTTTTTCCATTCAGTCAGCATTAGGGTTTTAAAACCTAAACTAAACTTTTCCCTTTAATTAGGATTAGGGTTTTAAACCCTAAACTGAACTTTTTCCCTTTAGTCAGCATTAGGGTTTTAAACCCTAAACTAAACTCTTTCCTTTAGTCAGCATTAAGGGTTTTAAACCCTAAACTGAACTTTTTCCATTCAGTCAGCATTAGGGTTTTAAACCCTAAACTAACTTTTTTCCATTCAGTCAGCATTAGGGTTTTAAACCCTAAACTGAACTTTTTCCCTTTAGTCAGCATTAAGGTTTTAAACCCTAAACTGAACTCTTTCCTTTAGTCAGCATTAGGGTTTTAAACCCTAAACTGAACTCTTTCCTTTAGTCAGCATTAGGGTTTTAAACCCTAAACTGAACTTTTTCCATTCGGTCAGCATTAGGGTTTTCAACCCTAAACTGAACTTTTTCCCTTTAGTCAACATTAGGGTTTTAAACCCTAAACTGAACTCTTTCCTTTAGTCAGCATTAGGGTTTTAAACCCTAAACTGAACTTTTTCCATTTAGTCAGCATTAGGGTTTTAAACCCTAAACTGAACTTTTCCCTTTAATCAGGATTAGGGTTTTAAACCCTAAGCTGAACTTTTTCCATTCAGTCAGCATTAGGGTTTTAAACCCTAAACTGAATTTTTCCCTTTAATTAGGATTAGGGTTTTAAACCCTAAATTGAACTTTTTCCCTTTAGTCAGCATTAGGGTTTTAAACCCTAAACTTAACTCTTTCCTTTAGTCAGCATTAGGGTTTTAAACCCTAAACTGAACTTTTTTCATTCAGTCAGCATTAGGGTTTTAAACCCTAAACTAACTTTTTTCCATTTAGTCAGCATTAGGGTTTTAAACCCTAAACTGAACTTTTTCCCTTTAGTCAGCATTAGGGTTTTAAACCCTAAACTGAACTCTTTCCTTTAGTCAGCATTAGGGTTTTAAACCCTAAACTGAACTTTTTCCATTCAGTCAACATTAGGGTTTTAAACACTAAACTGAACTTTTTTACATTCAGTCAGCACTAAGGTTTTAAACCCTAAACTGAACTTTTTCCATTCAGTCAGCATTAGGGTTTTAAACCCTAAACTGAACTTTTTCCATTCAGTCAGCACTAGGGTTTTAAACCCTAAACTGAACTTTTTCCATTCAGTCAGCATTAGGGTTTTAAACCCTAAACTGAACTTTTTCCATTCAGTCAGCATTAGGGTTTTAAACCCTAAACTGAACTCTTTCCTTTAGTCAGCATTAGGGTTTTAAACCCTAAACTGAACTTTTTCCATTCAGTCAGCATTAGGGTTTTAAACCCTAAACTGAACTTTTTCCATTCAGTCAGCATTAGGGTTTTAAACCCTAAGCTGAACTTTTTCCCTTTAGTCAGCATTAGGGTTTTAAACCCTAAACTGAACTCTTTCCTTTAGTCAGCATTAGGGTTTTAAACCCTAAACTGAACTCTTTCCTTTAGTCAGCATTAGGGTTTTAAACCCTAAACTGAACTTTTTCCATTCGGTCAGCATTAGGGTTTTCAACCCTAAACTGAACTTTTTCCCTTTAGTCAGCATTAGGGTTTTAAACCCTAAACTGAACTCTTTCCTTTAGTCAGCATTAGGGTTTTAAACCCTAAACTGAACTTTTTCCATTTAGTCAGCATTAGGGTTTTAAACCCTAAACTGAACTTTTCCCTTTAATCAGGATTAGGGTTTTAAACCCTAAGCTGAACTTTTTCCATTCAGTCAGCATTAGGGTTTTAAACCCTAAACTGAACTTTTCCCATTAATCAGGATTAGGGTTTTAAACCCTAAACTGAACTTTTTCCCTTTAGTCAGCATTAGAGTTTTAAACCCTAAACTGAACTCTTTCCTTTAGTCAGCATTAGGGTTTTAAACCCTAAGCTGAACTTTTTCCATTTAGTCAGCATTAGGGTTTTAAACCCTAAACTGAACTTTTCCCTTTAATTAGGATTAGGGTTTTAAACCCTAAACTGAACTTTTTCCCTTTAGTCAGCATTAGGGTTTTAAACCCTAAACTGAACTCTTTCCTTTAGTCATCATTAGGGTTTTAAAACCTAAATTGAACTTTTTCCATTCAGTAAGTATTAGGGTTTTAAACCCTAAACTGAACTTTTTCCATTCAGTTAGCATTAGGGTTTTAAACCCTAAACTGAACTCTTTCCTTTAGTCAGAATTAGGGTTTTAAACCCTAAACTGAACTTTTTCCATTCAGTCAGGATTAGGGTTTTAAACCCTAAACTGAACTTTTTTCCTTTAGTCAGCATTAGGGTTTTAAACCCTAAACAGAACTTTTTCCTTTAGTCAGCATTAGGGACCCTAAACTGAACTTTTTCCATTCAGTCAGCATTAGGGTTTTAAACCATAAACTGAACTTTTCCCTTTAGTCAGCATTAGGGTTTTAAACCCTAAACTGAACTTTTTCCCTTTTGTCAGCATTAGGGTTTTAAACCCTAAACTGAACTTTTCCCTTTAATCAGGATTAGGGTTTTAGACCCTAAACTGAACTTTTTCCTTTAGTCAGCATTAGAGTTTTAAACCCTAAACTGAACTCTTTCCTTTAGTCAGCATTAGGGTTTTAAACCCTAAGCTGAACTTTTTCCATTCAGTCAGCATTAGGGTTTTAAAACCTAAACTAAACTTTTCCCTTTAATTAGGATTAGGGTTTTAAACCCTAAACTGAACTTTTTCCCTTTAGTCAGCATTAGGGTTTTAAACCCTAAACTAAACTCTTTCCTTTAGTCAGCATTAGGGTTTTAAACCCTAAACTGAACTTTTTCCATTCAGTCAGCATTAGGGTTTTAAACCCTAAACTAACTTTTTTCCATTCAGTCAGCATTAGGGTTTTAAACCCTAAACTGAACTTTTTCCCTTTAGTCAGCATTAAGGTTTTAAACCCTAAACTGAACTCTTTCCTTTAGTCAGCATTAGGGTTTTAAACCCTAAACTGAACTCTTACCTTTAGTCAGCATTAGGGTTTTAAACCCTAAACTGAACTTTTTCCATTCGGTCAGCATTAGGGTTTTCAACCCTAAACTGAACTCTTTCCTTTAGTCAGCATTAGGGTTTTAAACCCTAAACTGAACTCTTTCCTTTAGTCAGCATTAGGGTTTTAAACCCTAAACTGAACTTTTTCCATTTAGTCAGCATTAGGGTTTTAAACCCTAAACTGAACTTTTCCCTTTAATCAGGATTAGGGTTTTAAACCCTAAGCTGAACTTTTTCCATTCAGTCAGCATTAGGGTTTTAAACCCTAAACTGAATTTTTCCCTTTAATTAGGATTAGGGTTTTAAACCCTAAACTGAACTTTTTCCCTTTAGTCAGCATTAGGGTTTTAAACCCTAAACTTAACTGTTTCCTTTAGTCAGCATTAGGGTTTTAAACCCTAAACTGAACTTTTTCCATTCAGTCAGCATTAGGGTTTTAAACCCTAAACTAACTTTTTTCCATTTAGTCAGCATTAGGGTTTTAAACCCTAAACTGAACTTTTTCCCTTTAGTCAGCATTAGGGTTTTAAACCCTAAACTGAACTTTTTTCCATTCAGTCATCATTAGGGTTTTAAAACCTAAACTAAGCTTTTTCCATTCAGTCAGTATTAGGGTTTTAAACCCTAAACTGAACTTTTTCCATTCAGTCAGCATTAGGGTTTTAAACACTAAACTGAACTCTTTCCTTTAGTCAGCATTAGGGTTTTAAACCCTAAACTAAACTTTTTCCATTCAGTCAGCATTAGGGTTTTAAACCCTAAACTGAACTTTTCCCTTTAGTCAGCATTAGGGTTTTAAACCCTAAACTGAACTTTTTCCTTTAGTCAGCATTAAGGTTTTAAACCCTAAACTGAACTTTTTCCATTCAGTCAGCATTAGGGTTTTAAACCCTAAACTGAACTTTTCCCTTTAGTCAGCATTAGGGTTTTAAACCCTAAACTGAACTTTTCCCTTTAATCAAGATTAGGGTTTTAAACCCTAAACTAAACTTTTTCCCTTTAGTCAGCATTAGAGTTTTAAACCTAAACTGAACTCTTTCCTTTAGTCAGCATTAGGGTTTTAAACCCTAAGCTGAACTTTTTCCATTCAGTCAGCATTAGGGTTTTAAACCCTAAACTGAACTTTTCCCTTTAATTAGGATTAGGGTTTTAAACCCTAAACTGAACTTTTTCCCTTTAGTCAGCATTAGGGTTATAAACCCTAAACTGAACTCTTTCCTTTAGTCATCATTAGGGTTTTAAAACCTAAACTGAACTTTTTCCATTCAGTCAGCATTAGGGTTTTAAACCCTAAACTGAACTTTTTCCTTTAGTCAGCATTAGGGTTTTAAACCCTAAACTGAACTTTTTCCATTCAGTCAGCATTAGGGTTTTAAACCCTAAACTGAACTTTTTCCCTTTAGTCAGCATTAGGGTTTTAAACCCTAAACTGAACTTTTTCCTTTAGTCAGCATTAGGGTTTTAAACCCTAAACTGAACTTTTTCCATTCAGTCAGCATTAGGGTTTTAAACCATAAACTGAACTTTTCCCTTTAGTCAGCATTAGGGTTTTAAACCCTAAACTGAACTCTTTCCTTTAGTCAGCATTAGGGTTTTAAACCCTAAACTGAACTTTTTCCATTTAGTCAGCATTAGGGTTTTAAACCCTAAACTGAACTTTTCCCTTTAGTCAGCATTAGGGTTTTAAACCCTAAACTGAACTTTTTCCTTTAGTCAGCATTAAGGTTTTAAACCCTAAACTGAACTTTTTCCATTCAGTCAGCATTAGGGTTTTAAACCCTAAACTGAACTTTTCCCTTTAGTCAGCATTAGGGTTTTAAACCCTAAACTGAACTTTTCCCTTTAATCAAGATTAGGGTTTTAAACCCTAAACTAAACTTTTTCCCTTTAGTCAGCATTAGAGTTTTAAACCTAAACTGAACTCTTTCCTTTAGTCAGCATTAGGGTTTTAAACCCTAAGCTGAACTTTTTCCATTCAGTCAGCATTAGGGTTTTAAACCCTAAACTGAACTTTTCCCTTTAATTAGGATTAGGGTTTTAAACCCTAAACTGAACTTTTTCCCTTTAGTCAGCATTAGGGTTATAAACCCTAAACTGAACTCTTTCCTTTAGTCATCATTAGGGTTTTAAAACCTAAACTGAACTTTTTCCATTCAGTCAGCATTAGGGTTTTAAACCCTAAACTGAACTCTTTCCTTTAGTCAGCATTAGGGGTTTAAACCCTAAACTGAACTTTTTCCATTCAGTCAGCATTAGGGTTTTAAACCCTAAACTGAACTTTTTCCCTTTAGTCAGCATTAGGGTTTTAAACCCTAAACTGAACTTTTTCCTTTAGTCAGCATTAGGGTTTTAAACCCTAAACTGAACTTTTTCCATTCAGTCAGCATTAGGGTTTTAAACCATAAACTGAACTTTTCCCTTTAGTCAGCATTAGGGTTTTAAACCCTAAACTGAACTCTTTCCTTTAGTCAGCATTAGGGTTTTAAACCCTAAACTGAACTTTTTCCATTTAGTCAGCATTAGGGTTTTAAACCCTAAACTGAACTTTTCCCTTTAGTCAGCATTAGGGTTTTAAACCCCTAAACTGAACTTTTTCCTTTAGTCAGCATTAAGGTTTTAAACCCTAAACTGAACTTTTTCCATTCAGTCAGCATTAGGGTTTTAAACCCTAAACTGAACTTTTCCCTTTAGTCAGCATTAGGGTTTTAAACCCTAAACTGAACTTTTCCCTTTAATCAAGATTAGGGTTTTAAACCCTAAACTAAACTTTTTCCCTTTAGTCAGCATTAGAGTTTTAAACCTAAACTGAACTCTTTCCTTTAGTCAGCATTAGGGTTTTAAACCCTAAGCTGAACTTTTTCCATTCAGTCAACATTAGGGTTTTAAACCCTAAACTGAACTTTTCCCTTTAATTAGGATTAGGGTTTTAAACCCTAAACTGAACTTTTTCCCTTTAGTCAGCATTAGGGTTATAAACCCTAAACTGAACTCTTTCCTTTAGTCATCATTAGGGTTTTAAAACCTAAACTGAACTTTTTCCATTCAGTCAGCATTAGGGTTTTAAACCCTAAACTGAACTCTTTCCTTTAGTCAGCATTAGGGTTTTAAACCCTAAACTGAACTTTTTCCATTCAGTCAGCATTAGGGTTTTAAACCCTAAACTGAACTCTTTCCTTTAGTCAGCATTAGGGTTTTAAACCCTAAACTGAACTTTTTCCATTCAGTCAGCATTAGGGTTTTAAACCCTAAACTGAACTTTTTCCCTTTAGTCAGCATTAGGGTTTTAAACCCTAAACTGAACTTTTTCCTTTAGTCAGCATTAGGGTTTTAAACCCTAAACTGAACTTTTTCCATTCAGTCAGCATTAGGGTTTTAAACCATAAACTGAACTTTTCCCTTTAGTCAGCATTAGGGTTTTAAACCCTAAACTGAACTCTTTCCTTTAGTCAGCATTAGGGTTTTAAACCCTAAACTGAACTTTTTCCATTTAGTCAGCATTAGGGTTTTAAACCCTAAACTGAACTTTTCCCTTTAGTCAGCATTAGGGTTTTAAACCCTAAACTGAACTTTTTCCTTTAGTCAGCATTAAGGTTTTAAACCCTAAACTGAACTTTTTCCATTCAGTCAGCATTAGGGTTTTAAACCCTAAACTGAACTTTTCCCTTTAGTCAGCATTAGGGTTTTAAACCCTAAACTGAACTTTTTCCTTTAGTCAGCATTAGGGTTTTAAACCCTAAACTGAACTTTTTCCATTCAGTCAACATTAGGGTTTTAAACCATAAACTGAACTTTTCCCTTTAGTCAGCATTAGGGTTTTAAACCCTAAACTGAACTTTTTCCCTTTAGTCAGCATTAGTGTTTTAAACCCTAAACTGAACTTTTCCCTTTAATCAGGATTAAGGTTTTAAACCCTAAACTGAACTTTTTCCCTTTAGTCAGCATTAGAGTTTTAAACCCTAAACTGAACTCTTTCCTTTAGTCAGCATTAGAGTTTTAAACCCTAAGCTGAACTTTTTCCATTCAGTCAGCATTAGGGTTTTAAACCCTAGACTGAACTTTTCCTTTTAATTAGGACTAGGGTTTTAAACCCTAAACTGAACTTTTTCACTTTAGTCAGCATTAGGGTTTTAAACCCTAAACTAAACTCTTTCCTTTAGTCAGCATTAAGGTTTTAAACCCTAAACTGAACTTTTCCCATTCAGTCAGCATTAGGGTTTTAAACCCTAACTAACTTTTTTCCATTCAGTCAGCATTAGGGTTTTAAACCCTAAACTGAACTTTTTCCCTTTAGTCAGCATTAGGGTTTTAAACCCTAAACTGAACTCTTTCCTTTAGTCAGCATTAGGGTTTTAAACCCTAAACTGAACTCTTTCCTTTAGTCAGCATTAGGGTTTTAAACCCTAAACTGAACTTTTTCCATTCGGTCAGCATTAGGGTTTTCAACCCTAAACTGAACTTTTTTCCTTTAGTCAGCATTAGGGTTTTAAACCCTAAACTGAACTCTTTCCTTTAGTCAGCATTAGGGTTTTAAACCCTAAACTGAACTTTTTCCATTTAGTCAGCATTAGGGTTTTAAACCCTAAACTGAACTTTTCCCTTTAATCAGGATTAGGGTTTTAAACCCTAAGCTGAACTTTTTCCATTCAGTCAGCATTAGGGTTTTAAACCCTAAACTGAACTTTTCCCATTAATTAGGATTAGGGTTTTAAACCCTAAACTGAACTTTTTCCCTTTAGTCAGCATTAGAGTTTTAAACCCTAAACTGAACTCTTTCCTTTAGTCAGCATTAGGGTTTTAAACCCTAAGCTGAACTTTTTCCATTCAGTCAGCATTAGGGTTTTAAACCCTAAACTGAACTTTTCCCTTTAATTAGGATTAGGGTTTTAAACCCTAAACTGAACTTTTTCCCTTTAGTCAGCATTAGGGTTTTAAACCCTAAACTGAACTCTTTCCTTTAGTCATCATTAGGGTTTTAAAACCTAAACTGAACTTTTTCCATTCAGTCAGTATTAGGGTTTTAAACCCTAAACTGAACTTTTTCCATTCAGTTAGCATCAGGGTTTTAAACCCTAAACTGAACTCTTTCCTTTAGTCAGAATTAGGGTTTTAAACCCTAAACTGAACTTTTTCCATTCAGTCAGGATTAGGGTTTTAAACCCTAAACTGAACTTTTTTCCTTTAGTCAGCATTAGGGTTTTAAACCCTAAACTGAACTTTTTCCTTTAGTCAGCATTAGGGACCCTAAACTGAACTTTTTCCATTCAGTCAGCATTAGGGTTTTAAACCATAAACTGAACTTTTCCCTTTAGTCAGCATTAGGGTTTTAAACCCTAAACTGAACTTTTTCCCTTTTGTCAGCATTAGGGTTTTAAACCCTAAACAGAAATTTTCTCTTTAATCAGGATTAGGGTTTTAAACCCTAAACTGAACTTTTTCCCTTTAGTTAGCATTAGAGTTTTAAACCCTAAACTGAACTCTTTCCTTTAGTCAGCATTAGGGTTTTAAACCCTAAGCTGAACTTTTTCCATTCAGTCAGCATTAGGGTTTTAAAACCTAAACTAAACTTTTCCCTTTAATTAGGATTAGGGTTTTAAACCCTAAACTGAACTTTTTCCCTTTAGTCAGCATTAGGGTTTTAAACCCTAAACTAAACTCTTTCCTTTAGTCAGCATTAGGGTTTTAAACCCTAAACTGAACTTTTTCCATTCAGTCAGCATTAGGGTTTTAAACCCTAAACTGAACTCTTTCCAGCCAGTCAGTATTAGGGTTTTAAACCCTAAACTGAACTTTTTCCATTCATTCAGCATTAGGGTTTTAAACCCTAAACTGAACTCTTTCCTTTAGTCAGCATTAGGGTTTTAAACCCTAAACTGAACTTTTTCCATTCAGTCAGCATTAGGGTTTTGAACCCTAAACTGAACTCTTTCCAGCCGGTCAGTATTAGGGTTTTAAAACCCTAAACTGAACTTTTTCCATTCAGTCAGCATTAGGGTTTTAAACCCTAAACTGAACTCTTTCCATTCAGTCAGCATTAGGGTTTTAAACCCTAAACTGAACTCTTTCCTTTAGTCAGCATTAGGGTTTTAAACGCTAAACTGAACTTTTTCCATTCAGTCAGCATTAGGGTTTTAAACCCTAAACTGAACTTTTTTCCATTCAGTCATCATTAGGGTTTTAAAACCTAAACTAAGCTTTTTCCATTCAGTCAGTATTAGGGTTTTAAACCCTAAACTGAACTTTTTCCATTCAGTCAGCATTAGGGTTTTAAACACTAAACTGAACTCTTTCCTTTAGTCAGCATTAGGGTTTTAAACCCTAAACTAAACTTTTTCCATTCAGTCAGCATTAGGGTTTTAAACCCTAAACTGAACTTTTTCCCTTTAGTCAGCATTAGGGTTTTAAACCCTAAACTGAACTTTTTCCTTTAGTCAGCATTAGGGTTTTAAACCCTAAACTGAACTTTTTCCATTCAGTCAGCATTAGGGTTTTAAACCCTAAACTGAACTTTTTCCCTTTAGTCAGCATTAGGGTTTTAAACCCTAAACTGAACATTTCCCTTTAATCAGGATTAGGGTTTTAAACCCTAAACTAAACTTTTTCCCTTTAGTCAGCATTAGAGTTTTAAACCTAAACTGAACTCTTTCCTTTAGTCAGCATTAGGGTTTTAAACCCTAAGCTGAACTTTTTCCATTCAGTCAGCATTAGGGTTTTAAACCCTAAACTGAACTTTTCCCTTTAATTAGGATTAGGGTTTTAAACCCTAAACTGAACTTTTTCCCTTTAGTCAGCATTAGGGTTATAAACCCTAAACTGAACTCTTTCCTTTAGTCATCATTAGGGTTTTAAAACCTAAACTGAACTTTTTCCATTCAGTCAGCATTAGGGTTTTAAACCCTAAACTGAACTCTTTCCTTTAGTCAGCATTAGGGTTTTAAACCCTAAACTGAACTTTTTCCATTCAGTCAGCATTAGGGTTTTAAACCCTAAACTAAACTTTTTCCCTTTAGTCAGCATTAGGGTTTTAAACCCTAAACTGAACTTTTTCCTTTAGTCAGCATTAGGGTTTTAAACCCTAAACTGAACTTTTTCCATTCAGTCAGCATTAGGGTTTTAAACCATAAACTGAACTTTTCCCTTTAGTCAGCATTAGGGTTTTAAACCCTAAACTGAACTTTTTCCCTTTAGTCAGCATTAGGGTTTTAAACCCTAAACTGAACTTTTCCCTTTAATCAGGATTAAGGTTTTAAACCCTAAAATGAACTTTTTCCCTTTAGTCAGCATTAGAGTTTTAAACCCTAAACTGAACTCTTTCCTTTAGTCAGCATTAGAGTTTTAAACCCTAAGCTGAACTTTTTCCATTCAGTCAGCATTAGAGTTTTAAACCCTAGACTGAACTTTTCCTTTTAATTAGGATTAGGGTTTTAAACCCTAAACTGAACTTTTTCACTTTAGTCAGCATTAGGGTTTTAAACCCTAAACTAAACTCTTTCCTTTAGTCAGCATTAAGGTTTTAAACCCTAAACTGAACTTTTCCCATTCAGTCAGCATTAGGGTTTTAAACCCTAAACTAACTTTTTTCCATTCAGTCAGCATTAGGGTTTTAAACCCTAAACTGAACTTTTTCCCTTTAGTCAGCATTAGGGTTTTAAACCCTAAACTGAACTCTTTCCTTTAGTCAGCATTAGGGTTTTAAACCCTAAACTGAACTCTTTCCTTTAGTCAGCATTAGGGTTTTAAACCCTAAACTGAACTTTTTCCATTCGGTCAGCATTAGGGTTTTCAACCCTAAACTGAACTTTTTCCCTTTAGTCAGCATTAGGGTTTTAAACCCTAAACTGAACTCTTTCCTTTAGTCAGCATTAGGGTTTTAAACCCTAAACTGAACTTTTTCCATTTAGTCAGCATTAGGGTTTTAAACCCTAAACTGAACTTTTCCCTTTAATCAGGATTAGGGTTTTAAACCCTAAGCTGAACTTTTTCCATTCAGTCAACATTAGGGTTTTAAACCCTAAACTGAACTTTTCCCATTAATCAGGATTAGGGTTTTAAACCCTAAACTGAACTTTTTCCCTTTAGTCAGCATTAGAGTTTTAAACCCTAAACTGAACTCTTTCCTTTAGTCAGCATTAGGGTTTTAAACCCTAAGCTGAACTTTTTCCATTCAGTCAGCATTAGGGTTTTAAACCCTAAACTGAACTTTTCCCTTTAATTAGGATTAGGGTTTTAAACCCTAAACTGAACTTTTTCCCTTTAGTCGGCATTAGGGTTTTAAACCCTAAACTGAACTCTTTCCTTTAGTCATCATTAGGGTTTTAAAACCTAAACTGAACTTTTTCCATTCAGTCAGTATTAGGGTTTTAAACCCTAAACTGAACTTTTTCCATTCAGTTAGCATCAGGGTTTTAAACCCTAAACTGAACTCTTTCCTTTAGTCAGAATTAGGGTTTTAAACCCTAAACTGAACTTTTTCCATTCAGTCAGGATTAGGGTTTTAAACCCTAAACTGAACTTTTTTCCTTTAGTCAGCATTAGGGTTTTAAACCCTAAACTGAACTTTTTCCTTTAGTCAGCATTAGGGACCCTAAACTGAACTTTTTCCATTCAGTCAGCATTAGGGTTTTAAACCATAAACTGAACTTTTCCCTTTAGTCAGCATTAGGGTTTTAAACCCTAAACTGAACTTTTTCCCTTTTGTCAGCATTAGGGTTTTAAACCCTAAACTGAACTTTTCCCTTTAATCAGGATTAGGGTTTTAAACCCTAAACTAAACTTTTTCCCTTTAGTCAGCATTAGAGTTTTAAACCTAAACTGAACTCTTTCCTTTAGTCAGCATTAGGGTTTTAAACCCTAAGCTGAACTTTTTCCATTCAGTCAGCATTAGGGTTTTAAACCCTAAACTGAACTTTTCCCTTTAATTAGGATTAGGGTTTTAAACCCTAAACTGAACTTTTTCCCTTTAGTCAGCATTAGGGTTATAAACCCTAAACTGAACTCTTTCCTTTAGTCATCATTAGGGTTTTAAAACCTAAACTGAACTTTTTCCATTCAGTCAGCATTAGGGTTTTAAACCCTAAACTGAACTCTTTCCTTTAGTCAGCATTAGGGTTTTAAACCCTAAACTGAACTTTTTCCATTCAGTCAGCATTAGGGTTTTAAACCCTAAACTGAACTTTTTCCCTTTAGTCAGCATTAGGGTTTTAAACCCTAAACTGAACTTTTTCCTTTAGTCAGCATTAGGGTTTTAAACCCTAAACTGAACTTTTTCCATTCAGTCAGCATTAGGGTTTTAAACCATAAACTGAACTTTTCCCTTTAGTCAGCATTAGGGTTTTAAACCCTAAACTGAACTTTTTCCCTTTAGTCAGCATTAGGGTTTTAAACCCTAAACTGAACTTTTCCCTTTAATCAGGATTAAGGTTTTAAACCCTAAAATGAACTTTTTCCCTTTAGTCAGCATTAGAGTTTTAAACCCTAAACTGAACTCTTTCCTTTAGTCAGCATTAGAGTTTTAAACCCTAAGCTGAACTTTTTCCATTCAGTCAGCATTAGAGTTTTAAACCCTAGACTGAACTTTTCCTTTTAATTAGGATTAGGGTTTTAAACCCTAAACTGAACTTTTTCACTTTAGTCAGCATTAGGGTTTTAAACCCTAAACTAAACTCTTTCCTTTAGTCAGCATTAAGGTTTTAAACCCTAAACTGAACTTTTCCCATTCAGTCAGCATTAGGGTTTTAAACCCTAAACTAACTTTTTTCCATTCAGTCAGCATTAGGGTTTTAAACCCTAAACTGAACTTTTTCCCTTTAGTCAGCATTAGGGTTTTAAACCCTAAACTGAACTCTTTCCTTTAGTCAGCATTAGGGTTTTAAACCCTAAACTGAACTCTTTCCTTTAGTCAGCATTAGGGTTTTAAACCCTAAACTGAACTTTTTCCATTCGGTCAGCATTAGGGTTTTCAACCCTAAACTGAACTTTTTCCCTTTAGTCAGCATTAGGGTTTTAAACCCTAAACTGAACTCTTTCCTTTAGTCAGCATTAGGGTTTTAAACCCTAAACTGAACTTTTTCCATTTAGTCAGCATTAGGGTTTTAAACCCTAAACTGAACTTTTCCCATTAATCAGGATTAGGGTTTTAAACCCTAAACTGAACTTTTTCCCTTTAGTCAGCATTAGAGTTTTAAACCCTAAACTGAACTCTTTCCTTTAGTCAGCATTAGGGTTTTAAACCCTAAGCTGAACTTTTTCCATTCAGTCAGCATTAGGGTTTTAAACCCTAAACTGAACTTTTCCCTTTAATTAGGATTAGGGTTTTAAACCCTAAACTGAACTTTTTCCCTTTAGTCGGCATTAGGGTTTTAAACCCTAAACTGAACTCTTTCCTTTAGTCATCATTAGGGTTTTAAAACCTAAACTGAACTTTTTCCATTCAGTCAGTATTAGGGTTTTAAACCCTAAACTGAACTTTTTCCATTCAGTTAGCATCAGGGTTTTAAACCCTAAACTGAACTCTTTCCTTTAGTCAGAATTAGGGTTTTAAACCCTAAACTGAACTTTTTCCATTCAGTCAGGATTAGGGTTTTAAACCCTAAACTGAACTTTTTTCCTTTAGTCAGCATTAGGGTTTTAAACCCTAAACTGAACTTTTTCCTTTAGTCAGCATTAGGGACCCTAAACTGAACTTTTTCCATTCAGTCAGCATTAGGGTTTTAAACCATAAACTGAACTTTTCCCTTTAGTCAGCATTAGGGTTTTAAACCCTAAACTGAACTTTTTCCCTTTTGTCAGCATTAGGGTTTTAAACCCTAAACTGAACTTTTCCCTTTAATCAGGATTAGGGTTTTAAACCCTAAACTGAACTTTTTCCCTTTAGTTAGCATTAGAGTTTTAAACCCTAAACTGAACTCTTTCCTTTAGTCAGCATTAGGGTTTTAAACCCTAAGCTGAACTTTTTCCATTCAGTCAGCATTAGGGTTTTAAAACCTAAACTAAACTTTTCCCTTTAATTAGGATTAGGGTTTTAAACCCTAAACTGAACTTTTTCCCTTTAGTCAGCATTAGGGTTTTAAACCCTAAACTAAACTCTTTCCTTTAGTCAGCATTAGGGTTTTAAACCCTAAACTGAACTTTTTCCATTCAGTCAGCATTAGGGTTTTAAACCCTAAACTAACTTTTTCCATTCAGTCAGCATTAGGGTTTTAAACCCTAAACTGAACTTTTTCCCTTTAGTCAGCATTAAGGTTTTAAACCCTAAACTGAACTCTTTCCTTTAGTCAGCATTAGGGTTTTAAACCCTAAACTGAACACTTTCCTTTAGTCAGCATTAGGGTTTTAAACCCTAAACTGAACTTTTTCCATTCGGTCAGCATTAGGGTTTTCAACCCTAAACTGAACTTTTTCCCTTTAGTCAACATTAGGGTTTTAAACCCTAAACTGAACTCTTTCCTTTAGTCAGCATTAGGGTTTTAAACCCTAAACTGAACTTTTTCCATTTAGTCAGCATTAGGGTTTTAAACCCTAAACTGAACTTTTCCCTTTAATCAGGATTAGGGTTTTAAACCCTAAGCTGAACTTTTTCCATTCAGTCAGCATTAGGGTTTTAAACCCTAAACTGAATTTTTCCCTTTAATTAGGATTAGGGTTTTAAACCCTAAATTGAACTTTTTCCCTTTAGTCAGCATTAGGGTTTTAAACCCTAAACTTAACTCTTTCCTTTAGTCAGCATTAGGGTTTTAAACCCTAAACTGAACTTTTTTCATTCAGTCAGCATTAGGGTTTTAAACCCTAAACTAACTTTTTTCCATTTAGTCAGCATTAGGGTTTTAAACCCTAAACTGAACTTTTTCCCTTTAGTCAGCATTAGGGTTTTAAACCCTAAACTGAACTCTTTCCTTTAGTCAGCATTAGGGTTTTAAACCCTAAACTGAACTTTTTCCATTCAGTCAACATTAGGGTTTTAAACACTAAACTGAACTTTTTTACATTCAGTCAGCATTAGGGTTTTAAACCCTAAACTGAACTTTTTCCATTCAGTCAGCATTAGGGTTTTAAACCCTAAACTGAACTTTTTCCATTCAGTCAGCATTAGGGTTTTAAACCCTAAACTGAACTCTTTCCTTTAGTCAGCATTAGGGTTTTAAACCCTAAACTGAACTTTTTCCATTCAGTCAGCATTAGGGTTTTAAACCCTAAACTTAACTTTTTCCCTTTAGTCAGCATTAGGGTTTTAAACCCTAAACTGAACTCTTTCCTTTAGTCAGCATTAGGGTTTTAAACCCTAAACTGAACTTTTTCCATTCAATCAGCATTAGGGTTTTAAACCCTAAACTGAACTTTTCCCTTTAGTCAGCATTGGGGTTTTAAACCTTAAACTGAACTTTCTTCTTTTAGTCAGCATTAGGGTTTTAAACCCTAAACTTAATTCTTGTCAGCATTAGGGTTTTAAACCCTAAACTGAACTTTTTCCCTTTAGTCAGCATTAGGGTTTTAAACCCTAAACTGAACTCTTTCCTTTAGTCAGCATTAGGGTTTTAAACCCTAAGCTGAACTTTTTCTATTCAGTCAGCATTAGGGTTTTAAACCCTAAACTGAACTTTTCCCTTTAATCAGGATTAGGGTTTTAAACCCTAAACTGAACTTTTTCCCTTTAGTCAGCATTAGGGTTTTAAACCCTAAACTAAACTCTTTCCTTTAGTCAGCATTAGGGTTTTAAACCCTAAACTGAACTTTTTCCCTTTAGTCAGCATTAGGGTTTTAAACCCTAAACTGAACTTTTCCCTTTAATCAGGATTAAGGTTTTAAACCCTAAACTGAACTTTTTCCCTTTAGTCAGCATTAGAGTTTTAAACCCTAAACTGAACTCTTTCCTTTAGTCAGCATTAGAGTTTTAAACCCTAAGCTGAACTTTTTCCATTCAGTCAGCATTAGGGTTTTAAACCCTAGACTGAACTTTTCCTTTTAATTAGGATTAGGGTTTTAAACCCTAAACTGAACTTTTTCCCTTTAGTCAGCATTAGGGTTTTAAACCCTAAACTAAACTCTTTCCTTTAGTCAGCATTAGGGTTTTAAACCCTAAACTGAACTTTTCCCATTCAGTCAGCATTAGGGTTTTAAACCCTAAACTAACTTTTTCCATTCAGTCAGCATTAGGGTTTTAAACCCTAAGCTGAACTTTTTCCCTTTAGTCAGCATTAGGGTTTTAAACCCTAAACTGAACTCTTTCCTTTAGTCAGCATTAGGGTTTTAAACCCTAAACTGAACTCTTTCCTTTAGTCAGCATTAGGGTTTTAAACCCTAAACTGAACTTTTTCCATTCGGTCAGCATTAGGGTTTTCAACCCTAAACTGAACTTTTTCCCTTTAGTCAGCATTAGGGTTTTAAACCCTAAACTGAACTCTTTCCTTTAGTCAGCATTAGGGTTTTAAACCCTAAACTGAACTTTTTCCATTTAGTCAGCATTAGGGTTTTAAACCCTAAACTGAACTTTTCCCTTTAATCAGGATTAGGGTTTTAAACCCTAAGCTGAACTTTTTCCATTCAGTCAGCATTAGGGTTTTAAACCCTAAACTGAACTTTTCCCATTAATCAGGATTAGGGTTTTAAACCCTAAACTGAACTTTTTCCCTTTAGTCAGCATTAGAGTTTTAAACCCTAAACTGAACTCTTTCCTTTAGTCAGCATTAGGGTTTTAAACCCTAAGCTGAACTTTTTCCATTCAGTCAACATTAGGGTTTTAAACCCTAAACTGAACTTTTCCCTTTAATTAGGATTAGGGTTTTAAACCCTAAACTGAACTTTTTCCCTTTAGTCAGCATTAGGGTTTTAAACCCTAAACTGAACTCTTTCCTTTAGTCATCATTAGGGTTTTAAAACCTAAATTGAACTTTTTCCATTCAGTAAGTATTAGGGTTTTAAACCCTAAACTGAACTTTTTCCATTCAGTTAGCATTAGGGTTTTAAACCCTAAACTGAACTCTTTCCTTTAGTCAGAATTAGGGTTTTAAACCCTAAACTGAACTTTTTCCATTCAGTCAGGATTAGGGTTTTAAACCCTAAACTGAACTTTTTCCTTTAGTCAGCATTAGGGTTTTAAACCCTAAACTTAACTTTTTCCCTTTAGTCAGCATTAGGGTTTTAAACCCTAAACTGAACTCTTTCCTTTAGTCAGCATTAGGGTTTTAAACCCTAAACTGAACTTTTTCCATTCAATCAGCATTAGGGTTTTAAACCCTAAACTGAACTTTTCCCTTTAGTCAGCATTGGGGTTTTAAACCTTAAACTGAACTTTCTTCTTTTAGTCAGCATTAGGGTTTTAAACCCTAAACTTAATTCTTGTCAGCATTAGGGTTTTAAACCCTAAACTGAACTTTTTCCCTTTAGTCAGCATTAGGGTTTTAAACCCTAAACTGAACTCTTTCCTTTAGTCAGCATTAGGGTTTTAAACCCTAAGCTGAACTTTTTCTATTCAGTCAGCATTAGGGTTTTAAACCCTAAACTGAACTTTTCCCTTTAATCAGGATTAGGGTTTTAAACCCTAAACTGAACTTTTTCCCTTTAGTCAGCATTAGGGTTTTAAACCCTAAACTAAACTCTTTCCTTTAGTCAGCATTAGGGTTTTAAACCCTAAACTGAACTTTTTCCCTTTAGTCAGCATTAGGGTTTTAAACCCTAAACTGAACTTTTCCCTTTAATCAGGATTAAGGTTTTAAACCCTAAACTGAACTTTTTCCCTTTAGTCAGCATTAGAGTTTTAAACCCTAAACTGAACTCTTTCCTTTAGTCAGCATTAGAGTTTTAAACCCTAAGCTGAACTTTTTCCATTCAGTCAGCATTAGGGTTTTAAACCCTAGACTGAACTTTTCCTTTTAATTAGGATTAGGGTTTTAAACCCTAAACTGAACTTTTTCCCTTTAGTCAGCATTAGGGTTTTAAACCCTAAACTAAACTCTTTCCTTTAGTCAGCATTAGGGTTTTAAACCCTAAACTGAACTTTTCCCATTCAGTCAGCATTAGGGTTTTAAACCCTAAACTAACTTTTTTCCATTTAGTCAGCATTAGGGTTTTAAACCCTAAACTGAACTTTTCCCTTTAGTCAGCATTAGGGTTTTAAACCCTAAACTGAACTCTTTCCTTTAGTCAGCATTAGGGTTTTAAACCCTAAACTGAACTCTTTCCTTTAGTCAGCATTAGGGTTTTAAACCCTAAACTGAACTTTTTCCATTCGGTCAGCATTAGGGTTTTCAACCCTTAACTGAACTTTTTCCCTTTAGTCAGCATTAGGGTTTTAAACCCTAAACTGAACTCTTTCCTTTAGTCAGCATTAGGGTTTTAAACCCTAAACTGAACTTTTTCCATTTAGTCAGCATTAGGGTTTTAAACCCTAAACTGAACTTTTCCCTTTAATCAGGATTAGGGTTTTAAACCCTAAGCTGAACTTTTTCCATTCAGTCAGCATTAGGGTTTTAAACCCTAAACTGAACTTTTCCCATTAATCAGGATTAGGGTTTTAAACCCTAAACTGAACTTTTTCCCTTTAGTCAGCATTAGAGTTTTAAACCCTAAACTGAACTCTTTCCTTTAGTCAGCATTAGGGTTTTAAACCCTAAGCTGAACTTTTTCCATTCAGTCAACATTAGGGTTTTAAACCCTAAACTGAACTTTTCCCTTTAATTAGGATTAGGGTTTTAAACCCTAAACTGAACTTTTTCCCTTTAGTCAGCATTAGGGTTTTAAACCCTAAACTGAACTCTTTCCTTTAGTCATCATTAGGGTTTTAAAACCTAAATTGAACTTTTTCCATTCAGTAAGTATTAGGGTTTTAAACCCTAAACTGAACTTTTTCCATTCAGTTAGCATTAGGGTTTTAAACCCTAAACTGAACTCTTTCCTTTAGTCAGAATTAGGGTTTTAAACCCTAAACTGAACTTTTTCCATTCAGTCAGGATTAGGGTTTTAAACCCTAAACTGAACTTTTTCCCTTTAGTCAGCATTAGGGTTTTAAACCCTAAACAGAACTTTTTCCTTTAGTCAGCATTAGGGACCCTAAACTGAACTTTTTCCATTCAGTCAGCATTAGGGTTTTAAACCATAAACTGAACTTTTCCCTTTAGTCAGCATTAGGGTTTTAAACCCTAAACTGAACTTTTTCCCTTTTGTCAGCATTAGGGTTTTAAACCCTAAACTGAACTTTTCCCTTTAATCAGGATTAGGGTTTTAGACCCTAAACTGAACTTTTTCCCTTTAGTCAGCATTAGAGTTTTAAACCCTAAACTGAACTCTTTCCTTTAGTCAGCATTAGGGTTTTAAACCCTAAGCTGAACGTTTTCCATTCAGTCAGCATTAGGGTTTTAAAACCTAAACTAAACTTTTCCCTTTAATTAGGATTAGGGTTTTAAACCCTAAACTGAACTTTTTCCCTTTAGTCAGCATTAGGGTTTTAAACCCTAAACTAAACTCTTTCCTTTAGTCAGCATTAGGGTTTTAAACCCTAAACTGAACTTTTTCCATTTAGTCAGCATTAGGGTTTTAAACCCTAAACTGAACTTTTCCCTTTAATCAGGATTAGGGTTTTAAACCCTAAGCTGAACTTTTTCCATTCAGTCAACATTAGGGTTTTAAACCCTAAACTGAACTTTTCCCATTAATCAGGATTAGGGTTTTAAACCCTAAACTGAACTTTTTCCCTTTAGTCAGCATTAGAGTTTTAAACCCTAAACTGAACTCTTTCCTTTAGTCAGCATTAGGGTTTTAAACCCTAAGCTGAACTTTTTCCATTCAGTCAGCATTAGGGTTTTAAACCCTAAACTGAACTTTTCCCTTTAATTAGGATTAGGGTTTTAAACCCTAAACTGAACTTTTTCCCTTTAGTCGGCATTAGGGTTTTAAACCCTAAACTGAACTCTTTCCTTTAGTCATCATTAGGGTTTTAAAACCTAAACTGAACTTTTTCCATTCAGTCAGTATTAGGGTTTTAAACCCTAAACTGAACTTTTTCCATTCAGTTAGCATCAGGGTTTTAAACCCTAAACTGAACTCTTTCCTTTAGTCAGAATTAGGGTTTTAAACCCTAAACTGAACTTTTTCCATTCAGTCAGGATTAGGGTTTTAAACCCTAAACTGAACTTTTTCCTTTAGTCAGCATTAGGGTTTTAAACCCTAAACTGAACTTTTTCCCTTTAGTCAGCATTAGGGTTTTAAACCCTAAACTGAACTTTTTCCCTTTTGTCAGCATTAGGGTTTTAAACCCTAAACTGAACTTTTCCCTTTAATCAGGATTAGGGTTTTAAACCCTAAACTGAACTTTTTCCCTTTAGTTAGCATTAGAGTTTTAAACCCTAAACTGAACTCTTTCCTTTAGTCAGCATTAGGGTTTTAAACCCTAAGCTGAACTTTTTCCATTCAGTCAGCATTAGGGTTTTAAAACCTAAACTAAACTTTTCCCTTTAATTAGGATTAGGGTTTTAAACCCTAAACTGAACTTTTTCCCTTTAGTCAGCATTAGGGTTTTAAACCCTAAACTAAACTCTTTCCTTTAGTCAGCATTAGGGTTTTAAACCCTAAACTGAACTTTTTCCATTCAGTCAGCATTAGGGTTTTAAACCCTAAACTAACTTTTTTCCATTCAGTCAGCATTAGGGTTTTAAACCCTAAACTGAACTTTTTCCCTTTAGTCAGCATTAAGGTTTTAAACCCTAAACTGAACTCTTTCCTTTAGTCAGCATTAGGGTTTTAAACCCTAAACTGAACTCTTTCCTTTAGTCAGCATTAGGGTTTTAAACCCTAAACTGAACTTTTTCCATTCGGTCAGCATTAGGGTTTTCAACCCTAAACTGAACTTTTTCCCTTTAGTCAACATTAGGGTTTTAAACCCTAAACTGAACTCTTTCCTTTAGTCAGCATTAGGGTTTTAAACCCTAAACTGAACTTTTTCCATTTAGTCAGCATTAGGGTTTTAAACCCTAAACTGAACTTTTCCCTTTAATCAGGATTAGGGTTTTAAACCCTAAGCTGAACTTTTTCCATTCAGTCAGCATTAGGGTTTTAAACCCTAAACTGAATTTTTCCCTTTAATTAGGATTAGGGTTTTAAACCCTAAATTGAACTTTTTCCCTTTAGTCAGCATTAGGGTTTTAAACCCTAAACTTAACTCTTTCCTTTAGTCAGCATTAGGGTTTTAAACCCTAAACTGAACTTTTTCCATTCAGTCAGCATTAGGGTTTTAAACCCTAAACTAACTTTTTCCATTTAGTCAGCATTAGGGTTTTAAACCCTAAACTGAACTTTTTCCCTTTAGTCAGCATTAGGGTTTTAAACCCTAAACTGAACTCTTTCCTTTAGTCAGCATTAGGGTTTTAAACCCTAAACTGAACTTTTTCCATTCAGTCAACATTAGGGTTTTAAACACTAAACTGAACTTTTTTACATTCAGTCAGCATTAGGGTTTTAAACCCTAAACTGAACTTTTTCCATTCAGTCAGCATTAGGGTTTTAAACCCTAAACTGAACTTTTTCCATTCAGTCAGCATTAGGGTTTTAAACCCTAAACTGAACTCTTTCCTTTAGTCAGCATTAGGGTTTTAAACCCTAAACTGAACTTTTTCCATTCAGTCAGCATTAGGGTTTTAAACCCTAAACTTAACTTTTTCCCTTTAGTCAGCATTAGGGTTTTAAACCCTAAACTGAACTCTTTCCTTTAGTCAGCATTAGGGTTTTAAACCCTAAACTGAACTTTTTCCATTCAATCAGCATTAGGGTTTTAAACCCTAAACTGAACTTTTCCCTTTAGTCAGCATTGGGGTTTTAAACCTTAAACTGAACTTTCTTCTTTTAGTCAGCATTAGGGTTTTAAACCCTAAACTTAATTCTTGTCAGCATTAGGGTTTTAAACCCTAAACTGAACTTTTTCCCTTTAGTCAGCATTAGGGTTTTAAACCCTAAACTGAACTCTTTCCTTTAGTCAGCATTAGGGTTTTAAACCCTAAGCTGAACTTTTTCTATTCAGTCAGCATTAGGGTTTTAAACCCTAAACTGAACTTTTCCCTTTAATCAGGATTAGGGTTTTAAACCCTAAACTGAACTTTTTCCCTTTAGTCAGCATTAGGGTTTTAAACCCTAAACTAAACTCTTTCCTTTAGTCAGCATTAGGGTTTTAAACCCTAAACTGAACTTTTTCCCTTTAGTCAGCATTAGGGTTTTAAACCCTAAACTGAACTTTTCCCTTTAATCAGGATTAAGGTTTTAAACCCTAAACTGAACTTTTTCCCTTTAGTCAGCATTAGAGTTTTAAACCCTAAACTGAACTCTTTCCTTTAGTCAGCATTAGAGTTTTAAACCCTAAGCTGAACTTTTTCCATTCAGTCAGCATTAGGGTTTTAAACCCTAGACTGAACTTTTCCTTTTAATTAGGATTA
>NW_027184435.1:0-29828 GCF_000393655.2 Nicotiana sylvestris
CTAATAATTCTTGGCCGTATAACGTCTTTGTTTTGGGATCAGTTTTCATCAATTTGTCCCAAAAATTGTTGTAGAATACCCTATATAAACAAGGGATTTGTTCTTCCGTATAACCCATTTCCGGGGTCCATTTATGGATCCAGGGGATAGAAAATTCAATAAAGAAGTAAATCTGATCAATTTTTTCTAAATAGCAGATATGATCTGCGTGATATAAATTTGTTAAGAACGGAGAGGCTTTTGTCCATTCTTTGTATAATTTCAGGAATGGTTCAGGCAAAATTTTGGTAGTAGGACCATGGTATGACCACCAGTTTAAAAACCAGTTAGGGATAGGTCCTGTAAATACCTTAGCGCATACCTTGATAAACCAAGTATGCTTATGTCTTTCATTGTTATAATAAAGCACTCTATCAAATGCTTGAATATAATCCCAATAAGTGAAATTCATTGGTGATTTATTAAGGCTTATCTGCCTTTCTTTCATTGTGGAAATACCCCATTCTTCAACAGATATAATCTGTTTGATAATGACTTTTGAAAAGTTATAAACATTTTCATTTGTGTTATAACCTGAAAAGTGCTGGAATTCTGCACTACCTGTACTGATCAGGATAGTTTCATAATAGGTACGGGTTTTATATGATTCACCCGGATAGTATAATCCATTAATCAGATATCTCTGAAATATTTTCCACGGTTCTTCTTTTCTCTGAATCTCAGAGTTTTCAAGGAGAAATATCATTTCTCTTTTTGGTAACTTTTCATATGACTTGATATCATCATTGTCTTCTTCCTTAGCAATTGAAGCAAAAGTATCACTTTGCTTTTTAGATGCTAAATAAGCCTGCAGATGTCCGTATAACGGACTGTCTTCTGGAATATCTTCCAGATGTATAGAATGTCCTGAGGATTCTCCTGTATGCGGTACCTTTGAGTTTATCAAACTCTTTTTTCCTCTTTGTATTACTGGAGCGGTTGATGAGGATCCGTATGACGATCCCTGAGAATAAGTTCTACTAGGGGAAGATCTTCCCCTACCTCTGCCCCGGGTGACCCATGAAGGGTCCATTCTGCGGAAATTACAAATCATTATTAAAAAGTGATTGCAAATCATTATTAATTAAAAAGGATAACATAATTCTAGTGCTGATATCATCTTGACCGAAGGGACGCACATTTTCAATTAACTGAAGAATATCAATAACTTCTTGAAAATTAGAGTGTTCTTCATCCCTTGTTTGAATAATGTCAGCCATAATAATATCAAGTATAACTTCTTGTAAGTCTCTATTTAATTTAATCACTTTAAGAATAGTGATTAGTACCTTATCATCCAAAAACATGGTATAATAATTCATAATCTATTCTAAATATTCCCGGGATAGAAAATCCGGAAGGGAATTATCAATTCCTTTTTTGTATTGTATTTCAAAATCGAAAGGTGCTAGCTGAGCCTGCCATCTAGCAAATATTAATTTTGAAGCATCGTGCTTAAAATCTTTGTCAAACATGTATTTAACCGATTGAGCATCAGTTTTTATCAAAAACTTTTGGTTGTATAAGTCGTCTTGAAATTTTAATACACACTTAACAATAGTTAACATTTCATGCGCCACAGTAGCGTATTTCTTTTGAGCTTCGGTCCATTTACCAGAGTGAAATCTTATTAAGTATTCACTCTTATTATTGGGATTTACTTGTTTCAAAATCCCTCCATATCCAACATTAGACGCATCTGTCTCGATAATCTTTTGCCAAGTAGGATTGGCAAGGGTTAAACATGGTAAAGATTTAACACGCCCCTTAATACTTTTGACTAACTCAGTATGTTGGTTAGTCCAAGGGTGTTTATGATCTTTCTTTAGCCGATCGTATAGAGGGGCTAGATCACGTGACAAACTTTTATAAAAAGGGGAAATATAATTTAAGCTTCCCAAAAATCTTTGTAATTGAGTCCTGTCAGTGATAACATCAGGAAATTTTGAGGCAAAATCAATAGATCTTTGTATTGGGGTAATTTTTCCCTGGCAAATATTATGACCTAGAAAACGAACACTTGTTTGGAATAGACTCATCTTGGGCTTAGAGATTACTAAACCGTTTTGTATAACAATTTTCTTGAAAATATCAAGATGCTTAATATGCATCTCCAGAGTTTTAGAAAATACCAATATGTCGTCAATATAAACGATGATAAAATCCAAATATGAGTTAAAAATATCATTCATAATTTTTTGAAATTCAGAAGGGGCATTTTTCAAACCAAATGGCATAACATTCCATTCATATTGCCCAAATGGAACATTAAAAGCAGTCCTATAAGTATGCTCTTTAAATATTTGAATTTGCCAATAACCAGATTTTAAATCAAATTTTGAAAATATATTGGCGTCATATAATCTGGATAGCAAGTCCCTTTTGTTAGGGATAGGATACCTAATCCATTTCAAATGTTTATTTAATGGTTTATAATTTATGACTAAGCGGGGAATACCTCGTTCCTTTTCTGCCGCATTATTAACATAAAAGGCAGAACATGACCAAGGAGATTTTGAGGGTTTTATCAAACCCTTTTGTAACAAACTATCAATCTCGTTTTTGCAGAATTCAACTAGCTCAGCATTCATCTGGCAAGGTCGAGATTTAGTAGGAATATCATCCTCAGAGAAGGTTTCTTCGTATGGAAGAGTTACAATATGCCTTTTCCTGTTCCAAAAGGCACTAGGGTGATCGGCGCAAACATCAACGGCCATTTTTTCAGCAATTAATTTAATCTTCTGCTGAACTTTTGCAGATTGTATAGTATCAAATATATTCATACTAAGAATTTCTAATTGTAGTGAATTAACATGCCTTTGTTTCATATTAATCAAGGCATTAATATCTCTAGTTACGGGATCTGTAACAAAGGAATAACTTATCTTTTTATCTTGATAAGTAGCAGAAAAACCATGTTTATCTATATTATTAAACGGATAAATAGCATTAATAAAAGGTGTTCCAAGTATGATTGGAGGGTATAACTGGTTTTTTACCAAAAAGAAGAAATGTGGAATACAGACTTTATTCTGGCAAATATGAGTATTAGGCAATTTGTACTCTATATCTAAAGCATGACCAGAAGCGGATTTCACCAAATGAGTAGTCTTTTGAAAATATCTAGTAGGAATCAATCCTTCCTGAATGCAGCTTACATCTGCACCACTATCAATCATAGCTATATCAGTTATAGAAAAATTATTATCAATTAAAATAGTACATTTAATATACCATTTGTGTGCAGTAACAATTTGCATCATTCCTAAAAATAAATCAGATTTTTCATCAGAAATTTCTTTTCCTTTATCATTAGAAAAATCAGAAAATCCTTTAGTCGAAGATTCAGGTAGAGAATTATTTTTCTCAATTTGAGTAATCCGGTGATCGCAAATCATTTGATTTTGCTTAAGAGACTTAATATCTCTTTTCAAATTTTCGATTTCTTCTTTTAAATCATCAAAAGAAGTATCTCGACTTGGAGTACTGGACTTTTGAAGTCTTCTATTTATCTCAGATAAAGAATATGGTGCAAAGTGTTCAAATTCGTTTTTGTATTTTTCAACAGTTTTTGAACTACTAGAACTTGAACTTGCAGCTAAAGTAATAATTTTTTCACGAAGTTTTTCATCAGTAACTTCTTTTAAAAGTTCTATTACATTGTCAGATGTAATAGTTTTTATATTAAGATCATCAAATTGTGATTTCAATTTATAAAATTCGTCACTATCACAAGCACAAATATCACCTTTGCAAGCAGTGCAAGCAGTATCAACATTTTTATTATTATCAGAAAAATCAATTAACTCAACTTCAGCTTCAGATTCAGTCTCTGAGTAATAGTCAGATTCTGATCCCGAAGTGTATAACAAGCCATAAACCTTATCGTGTAACTCATCATCGAGTTCTAAGGTTTTTAGCTTTTGAAGCTTGCAGTTTGGAGAAATATGACCAAACTTTCCACACTTATAACACTTAATATCAGCGAGATCACGTTTGGATCTATTCTTCGCAAATCGAGTAGATTTCCTGTTCGCTTTTCTAGTATCACGTTCTTCCTTAGGCCTATATCTAGACCTCTTTTTCTTATACGGGCTATCCGAGTTAGGGTACCTATGATATTTGGTTTTCTTCTTCCTATTTTGAGTGGAAGTTCCGGGTAAACCAAACTGGGTACAAAAGTCACCTACTTGGGACCTTTCTTTAAGCTTATCTATCTTAAGCTGTCTAGAAAGTCTTAGCTCATTACATAATTTAAGACCTTCTTCTGTACAAACACCTATAAGCTTACCATAGGTGTAATTATTATACAGAATCTCTCCGCAACTACCCTTTAACACATTCCTTACTCTTTCAGCAAATAAGGAAGGGAGGCCGTCTATAAACTTGGCTTTCCAGTGCTCATATCTATTCTCGGGTAGTTCCATAACTCTACTCATAAAAGTATCTTTATACCATCTAAACTCACTAAGGGTCTTACATCTAAGTCCATTAAGTAAAGTTCGGACGGTCTGATGGTTTGAGGTAAATCTACCGTTGAAATGCTCTAAAATTGTAAGGATAAGAGTATAGACTGCATCCTCTCTGCCCACTACTAGAGCCATACCTATGTTATCAACACCTTCGTCGGTTGCCGTAGCATTTATAACGAACGCCTTTTCCTCTACAGATAAATGATTATCCCACCAGCCACGAAGTTGGCCAGTAAAACCTGCAATAATCATTTTGCAAATAGTTCTATCTGTATTTTTAACACTTTTACAGATAGTCGAATACATGAGCATTCTGTGTACGAGAATGGTTAATTGTCTATCAGTTAGACCATCAAGATTCCATTCATAAATTTCGGAACCGTTATAAGACGTATTAGTCTGATTCCAATCTCGTTCCTCAATCAACACATCTTGAGGAGTAGGACGAGGATAATAATAGGTCTGCATTCTCGGTTTATCAGCATACCTATGATTTTGTTTAACAATCCCTTTGAGTTTATTAAACTCTGACCAAGTCTCAGTTTTATAATCAGAAACGGTCTCCATTTTATCAGCAAAATTTTTTGATAAATCAATAGGTCTAATATTTAAACCAGAAAGCTTTTTATCTAAAAGCTGAGCTAAGTCATCAAGAGATTTAAATTTAAAATCCTGAATCTCAGGAGGTCTTTGAATATGGGTAAGAATGTTTTGATCAGCTGTTTTACTTCCTGAAGTGGAGGCAATATCAGTTGGTCCTTTCTTAGTACCCATTTTTTTTATTAAAATAGTCAAATCATCAAGTTTTTTATCAAGAGAACCAATATGTTCTCCTAAAATTTTAACATATAAACCCAAATAATTGTTTTGAGAAATCAATTTATTAATTTCTGCAATACTAATAGCTGCCACATTATCATCAATAAATTTTTGAAAGGCAGTGAAAGTAATACCAGTATTATTAGGTAAAATAAAGGGAGCCTGAGGCGGATAAATTGCTTTAGTAATATTACCACTCCCGTCTTTATAAGATCTTTCTAATACCTTTATATAAAGAGGTAAATAAGTTGTTATAAACCAAGGAACAAAATACATAATTTGATTATGTAAGGCACAAGTTTCATAAAATTCTTGAGATATATTACTCAAATCCTCTTTACTATAAGTATCAAAAAACCATGTTTTAAACTGGTTCCATTTTTCACTAAAAAATTCTTTTTGAATATAAATACGGGCCCGGGAACCTGGGCTAAAATCAATTTGGTGTGGAATCATTAAATATTATTGGGGTCGAAATCCATCTCAGATAGAGAAGGAATATCCTTATCTGAAATATTGTCATTATCTTGAACAATATTTGTTTGAGGGTTAATCTTAACCCTTTCAACCCTCTTATCTTTGGTATCGGGATAATCACTAGCAATAGTGTGTAAAGAAGCCGCACGATTGCGAGCTGGACCGTAAACTGGTTCAACAGGGGAAATATGTTGCATAGCAGGTAGAAGTCTGTGATTAGAAAAAGAATGTCTATTATAAATAGTAGACTTATCATCAAATTGAATACAAATCCTACCATCCGGATTTTGAGTGACATGCGAAAATTCAGTATTTGACAAGTCGTTAGTAATCTGACTTGGGGATATAACAGAATTTAAAGTCCATGTAGTCGGAAAATTAATTTCCTCCCATCTGATAGGTCTCCTAGTGGTGACCTTGGACTTTGCAAAATTGGTTTCGACCAATATGGTCTGATCCGAAGTATCGTATAACTTACATTTCGGATTTAAAGTAGATAATAATTTGAAATAAATCCTATAGGACAGACATATAAGTTCAGAACCAGGCGCATAATTATAACCATGCGTTTTCACATTTAAAGTTAAAGCATCAAGAATATTAACATCAGAAAGAGATAGTTGCAAATTGGGTTGAGTATTAAAATATACTGGACCATAAGCCACTGTAGATTCTATCGAACCCATTAGAGACTGTCTGAAATTCAGATTTCTAGCATCTCTAAGAGCTGCTAAGAAGGTCTCTGGTAACCCTTTAAGGGTTAAAGGTTTAAAAGCAATTTGAACCATACCAATATGCACATAATGGTAATGATGTTTATATAAATCAATATCATGCTTGTTTAACAAACGAATAGTCTGTTCAGATGAATTTAATGCTAAAGACTGTTCAGTCGTTTTTATCAATTGTTTAGAAGAAAGTTTATCAAACCAACCATAATCATAAATGGTTTTTATAGAAACTTTAGGAATTGTCCATTTATTTAACAAATCAAGGTTTTGAGGTATATCTACCTCTTCAAGTCTAGTACTTTTAGTACTTGTTTCTCCCAGATCCATTCCAAAAGCTTCATATCTATGTTGAATCTTTCATATCCATTCCAAAAGACATAAGCATACTTGGTTTATCAAGGTATGCGCTAAGGTATTTACAGGACCTATCCCTAACTGGTTTTTAAACTGGTGGTCATACCATGGTCCTACTACCAAAATTTTGCCTGAACCATTCCTGAAATTATACAAAGAATGGACAAAAGCCTCTCCGTTCTTAACAAATTTATATCACGCAGATCATATCTGCTATTTAGAAAAAATTGATCAGATTTACTTCTTTATTGAATTTTCTATCCCCTGGATCCATAAATGGACCCCGGAAATGGGTTATACGGAAGAACAAATCCCTTGTTTATATAGGGTATTCTACAACAATTTTTGGGACAAATTGATGAAAACTGATCCCAAAACAAAGACGTTATACGGCCAAGAATTATTAGATTCTATAAAAACACAAATTCATTTATATGTGACAGCCCCTCAAAAAAGGATAGTAGAAGAAAGCACTGTTAAACATATTGCTCGGAGAATATCAATCCAAGATGGAGATAAAATGGATTTGATAAATCAATACTTAGAAGGGTTGAAAAGAAATCTGCTCCAATCACTAGATCAGTGTGAAAAATCAGACACTTCAATGAGAAGTGAGACGAGTGGTGATGACCTCGTAGAAGATACTCAACCTATACAGCCAGAAATGATATTATCTGACAGAGAAATTGACAAGGTGGAAGAATTCCTCCAACAGATGCAAAATATGGACAAAAAGAAGACTTGACAGCTTATCAGCCGCCAGGACCCACTTAAACAGTAGATACACTGTTCATCAACAGTAGAAACACTGTTTATCTACAGTAAAAACACTGTGTAGGGACCCAGATGTGGGACCCATTTTACTATTCAAGATTCTTTTTTTTTTGTTATTTAAGAATGCTTCTTCATTTGAAGAAGAAGAAGGCCGGAACCCCCCTCTCTCTCGACTTTCTCTCTCCTCTCTCTCTCTCTCAACCAACCCCCTTTGTAAACACTTAGTTCATAGCTTAGTTTGTAAATCGAGTTCAAGAATTAATAAAAGTTTTGAAGTTCATCTTCAGGGCCTTGCTTCTCGGCCTACAAGGTACATATTTATTCTTCTTTCAAGTATTTTTAGTATCTCTCCCTAGCCGTGACTATGTCCGGCTAAACGGATTCATATCTATGTTGAAGCACTAATTTCTCTTGCATATTAACCATGAAGAATCCAGACTCTTTCAAAATATAAAGAAATTTTAATATAGTTTCTTGATTTGGTTCCAAGATGGTGGTACAGTCGGTTCTGGTACTACTCTTATTGGCTTTGCCTTAGTGGCTACGTCTAGCCAGCTGTGACATTAAAGCCCGCTGAAGTTGTCAAAAGGGCTATCTCTTTCACAGTTAGAACTGCTAGACACATGGGCTCCGTAAGAGTATGTATCGGGCTTAGACAGGCCCCTTGCTTGGGTAAAAGGATATAGATCCTTCCATACAGTCATTAAACTATAATAGAATTTCCGTATATTTCGAATCCTTATTGGTCGTGCGGACTACCGCCAACCTTTAAGGATTCGAAATATACGGAAATTCTATTATAGTTTAATGACTGTATGGAAGGATCTATATCCTTTTACCCAAGCAAGGGGCCTGTCTAAGCCCGATACATACTCTTACGGAGCCCATGTGTCTAGCAGTTCTAACTGTGAAAGAGATAGCCCTTTTGACAACTTCAGCTTCAGATTCAGTCTCTGAGTAATAGTCAGATTCTGATCCCGAAGTGTATAACAAGCCATAAACCTTATCGTGTAACTCATCATCGAGTTCTAAGGTTTTTAGCTTTTGAAGCTTGCAGTTTGGAGAAATATGACCAAACTTTCCACACTTATAACACTTAATATCAGCGAGATCACGTTTGGATCTATTCTTCGCAAATCGAGTAGATTTCCTGTTCGCTTTTCTAGTATCACGTTCTTCCTTAGGCCTATATCTAGACCTCTTTTTCTTATACGGGCTATCCGAGTTAGGGTACCTATGATATTTGGTTTTCTTCTTCCTATTTTGAGTGGAAGTTCCGGGTAAACCAAACTGGGTACAAAAGTCACCTACTTGGGACCTTTCTTTAAGCTTATCTATCTTAAGCTGTCTAGAAAGTCTTAGCTCATTACATAATTTAAGACCTTCTTCTGTACAAACACCTATAAGCTTACCATAGGTGTAATTATTATACAGAATCTCTCCGCAACTACCCTTTAACACATTCCTTACTCTTTCAGCAAATAAGGAAGGGAGGCCGTCTATAAACTTGGCTTTCCAGTGCTCATATCTATTCTCGGGTAGTTCCATAACTCTACTCATAAAAGTATCTTTATACCATCTAAACTCACTAAGGGTCTTACATCTAAGTCCATTAAGTAAAGTTCGGACGGTCTGATGGTTTGAGGTAAATCTACCGTTGAAATGCTCTAAAATTGTAAGGATAAGAGTATAGACTGCATCCTCTCTGCCCACTACTAGAGCCATACCTATGTTATCAACACCTTCGTCGGTTGCCGTAGCATTTATAACGAACGCCTTTTCCTCTACAGATAAATGATTATCCCACCAGCCACGAAGTTGGCCAGTAAAACCTGCAATAATCATTTTGCAAATAGTTCTATCTGTATTTTTAACACTTTTACAGATAGTCGAATACATGAGCATTCTGTGTACGAGAATGGTTAATTGTCTATCAGTTAGACCATCAAGATTCCATTCATAAATTTCGGAACCGTTATAAGACGTATTAGTCTGATTCCAATCTCGTTCCTCAATCAACACATCTTGAGGAGTAGGACGAGGATAATAATAGGTCTGCATTCTCGGTTTATCAGCATACCTATGATTTTGTTTAACAATCCCTTTGAGTTTATTAAACTCTGACCAAGTCTCAGTTTTATAATCAGAAACGGTCTCCATTTTATCAGCAAAATTTTTTGATAAATCAATAGGTCTAATATTTAAACCAGAAAGCTTTTTATCTAAAAGCTGAGCTAAGTCATCAAGAGATTTAAATTTAAAATCCTGAATCTCAGGAGGTCTTTGAATATGGGTAAGAATGTTTTGATCAGCTGTTTTACTTCCTGAAGTGGAGGCAATATCAGTTGGTCCTTTCTTAGTACCCATTTTTTTTATTAAAATAGTCAAATCATCAAGTTTTTTATCAAGAGAACCAATATGTTCTCCTAAAATTTTAACATATAAACCCAAATAATTGTTTTGAGAAATCAATTTATTAATTTCTGCAATACTAATAGCTGCCACATTATCATCAATAAATTTTTGAAAGGCAGTGAAAGTAATACCAGTATTATTAGGTAAAATAAAGGGAGCCTGAGGCGGATAAATTGCTTTAGTAATATTACCACTCCCGTCTTTATAAGATCTTTCTAATACCTTTATATAAAGAGGTAAATAAGTTGTTATAAACCAAGGAACAAAATACATAATTTGATTATGTAAGGCACAAGTTTCATAAAATTCTTGAGATATATTACTCAAATCCTCTTTACTATAAGTATCAAAAAACCATGTTTTAAACTGGTTCCATTTTTCACTAAAAAATTCTTTTTGAATATAAATACGGGCCCGGGAACCTGGGCTAAAATCAATTTGGTGTGGAATCATTAAATATTATTGGGGTCGAAATCCATCTCAGATAGAGAAGGAATATCCTTATCTGAAATATTGTCATTATCTTGAACAATATTTGTTTGAGGGTTAATCTTAACCCTTTCAACCCTCTTATCTTTGGTATCGGGATAATCACTAGCAATAGTGTGTAAAGAAGCCGCACGATTGCGAGCTGGACCGTAAACTGGTTCAACAGGGGAAATATGTTGCATAGCAGGTAGAAGTCTGTGATTAGAAAAAGAATGTCTATTATAAATAGTAGACTTATCATCAAATTGAATACAAATCCTACCATCCGGATTTTGAGTGACATGCGAAAATTCAGTATTTGACAAGTCGTTAGTAATCTGACTTGGGGATATAACAGAATTTAAAGTCCATGTAGTCGGAAAATTAATTTCCTCCCATCTGATAGGTCTCCTAGTGGTGACCTTGGACTTTGCAAAATTGGTTTCGACCAATATGGTCTGATCCGAAGTATCGTATAACTTACATTTCGGATTTAAAGTAGATAATAATTTGAAATAAATCCTATAGGACAGACATATAAGTTCAGAACCAGGCGCATAATTATAACCATGCGTTTTCACATTTAAAGTTAAAGCATCAAGAATATTAACATCAGAAAGAGATAGTTGCAAATTGGGTTGAGTATTAAAATATACTGGACCATAAGCCACTGTAGATTCTATCGAACCCATTAGAGACTGTCTGAAATTCAGATTTCTAGCATCTCTAAGAGCTGCTAAGAAGGTCTCTGGTAACCCTTTAAGGGTTAAAGGTTTAAAAGCAATTTGAACCATACCAATATGCACATAATGGTAATGATGTTTATATAAATCAATATCATGCTTGTTTAACAAACGAATAGTCTGTTCAGATGAATTTAATGCTAAAGACTGTTCAGTCGTTTTTATCAATTGTTTAGAAGAAAGTTTATCAAACCAACCATAATCATAAATGGTTTTTATAGAAACTTTAGGAATTGTCCATTTATTTAACAAATCAAGGTTTTGAGGTATATCTACCTCTTCAAGTCTAGTACTTTTAGTACTTGTTTCTCCCAGATCCATTCCAAAAGCTTCATATCTATGTTGAATCTTTCATATCTATTACACAATTACCATGAAAATTCCTAGGCTCTGATACCATTTTACACCAGGATCTAGGTAGGCGGGCGGTAGTCCGCACGGCCATCCAGATCTAGCTGCTTTAGTACACTTTTAAAGGTTGGCGGTAGTCCGCACGACCAATAAGGATTCGAAATATACGGAAATTCTATTATAGTTTAATGACTGTATGGAAGGATCTATATCCTTTTACCCAAGCAAGGGGCCTGTCTAAGCCCGATACATACTCTTACGGAGCCCATGTGTCTAGCAGTTCTAACTGTGAAAGAGATAGCCCTTTTGACAACTTCAGCGGGCTTTAATGTCACAGCTGGCTAGACGTAGCCACTAAGGCAAAGCCAATAAGAGTAGTACCAGAACCGACTGTACCACCATCTTGGAACCAAATCAAGAAACTATATTAACGAACAGGAAATCTACTCGATTTGCGAAGAATAGATCCAAACGTGATCTCGCTGATATTAAGTGTTATAAGTGTGGAAAGTTTGGTCATATTTCTCCAAACTGCAAGCTTCAAAAGCTAAAAACCTTAGAACTCGATGATGAGTTACACGATAAGGTTTATGGCTTGTTATACACTTCGGGATCAGAATCTGACTATTACTCAGAGACTGAATCTGAAGCTGAAGTTGAGTTAATTGATTTTTCTGATAATAATAAAAATGTTGATACTGCTTGCACTGCTTGCAAAGGTGATATTTGTGCTTGTGATAGTGACGAATTTTATAAATTGAAATCACAATTTGATGATCTTAATATAAAAACTATTACATCTGACAATGTAATAGAACTTTTAAAAGAAGTTACTGATGAAAAACTTCGTGAAAAAATTATTACTTTAGCTGCAAGTTCAAGTTCTAGTAGTTCAAAAACTGTTGAAAAATACAAAAACGAATTTGAACACTTTGCACCATATTCTTTATCTGAGATAAATAGAAGACTTCAAAAGTCCAGTACTCCAAGTCGAGATACTTCTTTTGATGATTTAAAAGAAGAAATCGAAAATTTGAAAAGAGATATTAAGTCTCTTAAGCAAAATCAAATGATTTGCGATCACCGGATTACTCAAATTGAGAAAAATAATTCTCTACCTGAATCTTCGACTAAAGGATTTTCTGATTTTTCTAATGATAAAGGAAAAGAAATTTCTGATGAAAAATCTGATTTATTTTTAGGAATGATGCAAATTGTTACTGCACACAAATGGTATATTAAATGTACTATTTTAATTGATAATAATTTTTCTATAACTGATATAGCTATGATTGATAGTGGTGCAGATGTAAGCTGCATTCAGGAAGGATTGATTCCTACTAGATATTTTCAAAAGACTACTCATTTGGTGAAATCCGCTTCTGGTCATGCTTTAGATATAGAGTACAAATTGCCTAATACTCATATTTGCCAGAATAAAGTCTGTATTCCACATTTCTTCTTTTTGGTTAAAAACCAGTTAGGGATAGGTCCTGTAAATACCTTAGCGCATACCTTGATAAACCAAGTATGCTTATGTCTTTCATTGTTATAATAAAGCACTCTATCAAATGCTTGAATATAATCCCAATAAGTGAAATTCATTGGTGATTTATTAAGGCTTATCTGCCTTTCTTTCATTGTGGAAATACCCCATTCTTCAACAGATATAATCTGTTTGATAATGACTTTTGAAAAGTTATAAACATTTTCATTTGTGTTATAACCTGAAAAGTGCTGGAATTCTGCACTACCTGTACTGATCAGGATAGTTTCATAATAGGTACGGGTTTTATATGATTCACCCGGATAGTATAATCCATTAATCAGATATCTCTGAAATATTTTCCACGGTTCTTCTTTTCTCTGAATCTCAGAGTTTTCAAGGAGAAATATCATTTCTCTTTTTGGTAACTTTTCATATGACTTGATATCATCATTGTAAAATGGTATCAGAGCCTAGGAATTTTCATGGTAATTGTGTAATAGATATGAAAGATTCAACATAGATATGAAGCTTTTGGAATGGATCTGGGAGAAACAAGTACTAAAAGTACTAGACTTGAAGAGGTAGATATACCTCAAAACCTTGATTTGTTAAATAAATGGACAATTCCTAAAGTTTCTATAAAAACCATTTATGATTATGGTTGGTTTGATAAACTTTCTTCTAAACAATTGATAAAAACGACTGAACAGTCTTTAGCATTAAATTCATCTGAACAGACTATTCGTTTGTTAAACAAGCATGATATTGATTTATATAAACATCATTACCATTATGTGCATATTGGTATGGTTCAAATTGCTTTTAAACCTTTAACCCTTAAAGGGTTACCAGAGACCTTCTTAGCAGCTCTTAGAGATGCTAGAAATCTGAATTTCAGACAGTCTCTAATGGGTTCGATAGAATCTACAGTGGCTTATGGTCCAGTATATTTTAATACTCAACCCAATTTGCAACTATCTCTTTCTGATGTTAATATTCTTGATGCTTTAACTTTAAATGTGAAAACGCATGGTTATAATTATGCGCCTGGTTCTGAACTTATATGTCTGTCCTATAGGATTTATTTCAAATTATTATCTACTTTAAATCCGAAATGTAAGTTATACGATACTTCGGATCAGACCATATTGGTCGAAACCAATTTTGCAAAGTCCAAGGTCACCACTAGGAGACCTATCAGATGGGAGGAAATTAATTTTCCGACTACATGGACTTTAAATTCTGTTATATCCCCAAGTCAGATTACTAACGACTTGTCAAATACTGAATTTTCGCATGTCACTCAAAATCCGGATGGTAGGATTTGTATTCAATTTGATGATAAGTCTACTATTTATAATAGACATTCTTTTTCTAATCACAGACTTCTACCTGCTATGCAACATATTTCCCCTGTTGAACCAGTTTACGGTCCAGCTCGCAATCGTGCGGCTTCTTTACACACTATTGCTAGTGATTATCCCGATACCAAAGATAAGAGGGTTGAAAGGGTTAAGATTAACCCTCAAACAAATATTGTTCAAGATAATGACAATATTTCAGATAAGGATATTCCTTCTCTATCTGAGATGGATTTCGACCCCAATAATATTTAATGATTCCACACCAAATTGATTTTAGCCCAGGTTCCCGGGCCCGTATTTATATTCAAAAAGAATTTTTTAGTGAAAAATGGAACCAGTTTAAAACATGGTTTTTTGATACTTATAGTAAAGAGGATTTGAGTAATATATCTCAAGAATTTTATGAAACTTGTGCCTTACATAATCAAATTATGTATTTTGTTCCTTGGTTTATAACAACTTATTTACCTCTTTATATAAAGGTATTAGAAAGATCTTATAAAGACGGGAGTGGTAATATTACTAAAGCAATTTATCCGCCTCAGGCTCCCTTTATTTTACCTAATAATACTGGTATTACTTTCACTGCCTTTCAAAAATTTATTGATGATAATGTGGCAGCTATTAGTATTGCAGAAATTAATAAATTGATTTCTCAAAACAATTATTTGGGTTTATATGTTAAAATTTTAGGAGAACATATTGGTTCTCTTGATAAAAAACTTGATGATTTGACTATTTTAATAAAAAAAATGGGTACTAAGAAAGGACCAACTGATATTGCCTCCACTTCAGGAAGTAAAACAGCTGATCAAAACATTCTTACCCATATTCAAAGACCTCCTGAGATTCAGGATTTTAAATTTAAATCTCTTGATGACTTAGCTCAGCTTTTAGATAAAAAGCTTTCTGGTTTAAATATTAGACCTATTGATTTATCAAAAAATTTTGCTGATAAAATGGAGACCGTTTCTGATTATAAAACTGAGACTTGGTCAGAGTTTAATAAACTCAAAGGGATTGTTAAACAAAATCATAGGTATGCTGATAAACCGAGAATGCAGACCTATTATTATCCTCGTCCTACTCCTCAAGATGTGTTGATTGAGGAACGAGATTGGAATCAGACTAATACGTCTTATAACGGTTCCGAAATTTATGAATGGAATCTTGATGGTCTAACTGATAGACAATTAACCATTCTCGTACACAGAATGCTCATGTATTCGACTATCTGTAAAAGTGTTAAAAATACAGATAGAACTATTTGCAAAATGATTATTGCAGGTTTTACTGGCCAACTTCGTGGCTGGTGGGATAATCATTTATCTGTAGAGGAAAAGGCGTTCGTTATAAATGCTACGGCAACCGACGAAGGTGTTGATAACATAGGTATGGCTCTAGTAGTGGGCAGAGAGGATGCAGTCTATACTCTTATCCTTACAATTTTAGAGCATTTCAACGGTAGATTTACCTCAAACCATCAGACCGTCCGAACTTTACTTAATGGACTTAGATGTAAGACCCTTAGTGAGTTTAGATGGTATAAAGATACTTTTATGAGTAGAGTTATGGAACTACCCGAGAATAGATATGAGCACTGGAAAGCCAAGTTTATAGACGGCCTCCCTTCCTTATTTGCTGAAAGAGTAAGGAATGTGTTAAAGGGTAGTTGCGGAGAGATTCTGTATAATAATTACACCTATGGTAAGCTTATAGGTGTTTGTACAGAAGAAGGTCTTAAATTATGTAATGAGCTAAGACTTTCTAGACAGCTTAAGATAGATAAGCTTAAAGAAAGGTCCCAAGTAGGTGACTTTTGTACCCAGTTTGGTTTACCCGGAACTTCCACTCAAAATAGGAAGAAGAAAACCAAATATCATAGGTACCCTAACTCGGATAGCCCGTATAAGAAAAAGAGGTCTAGATATAGGCCTAAGGAAGAACGTGATACTAGAAAAGCGAACAGGAAATCTACTCGATTTGCGAAGAATAGATCCAAACGTGATCTCGCTGATATTAAGTGTTATAAGTGTGGAAAGTTTGGTCATATTTCTCCAAACTGCAAGCTTCAAAAGCTAAAAACCTTAGAACTCGATGATGAGTTACACGATAAGGTTTATGGCTTGTTATACACTTCGGGATCAGAATCTGACTATTACTCAGAGACTGAATCTGAAGCTGAAGTTGAGTTAATTGATTTTTCTGATAATAATAAAAATGTTGATACTGCTTGCACTGCTTGCAAAGGTGATATTTGTGCTTGTGATAGTGACGAATTTTATAAATTGAAATCACAATTTGATGATCTTAATATAAAAACTATTACATCTGACAATGTAATAGAACTTTTAAAAGAAGTTACTGATGAAAAACTTCGTGAAAAAATTATTACTTTAGCTGCAAGTTCAAGTTCTAGTAGTTCAAAAACTGTTGAAAAATACAAAAACGAATTTGAACACTTTGCACCATATTCTTTATCTGAGATAAATAGAAGACTTCAAAAGTCCAGTACTCCAAGTCGAGATACTTCTTTTGATGATTTAAAAGAAGAAATCGAAAATTTGAAAAGAGATATTAAGTCTCTTAAGCAAAATCAAATGATTTGCGATCACCGGATTACTCAAATTGAGAAAAATAATTCTCTACCTGAATCTTCGACTAAAGGATTTTCTGATTTTTCTAATGATAAAGGAAAAGAAATTTCTGATGAAAAATCTGATTTATTTTTAGGAATGATGCAAATTGTTACTGCACACAAATGGTATATTAAATGTACTATTTTAATTGATAATAATTTTTCTATAACTGATATAGCTATGATTGATAGTGGTGCAGATGTAAGCTGCATTCAGGAAGGATTGATTCCTACTAGATATTTTCAAAAGACTACTCATTTGGTGAAATCCGCTTCTGGTCATGCTTTAGATATAGAGTACAAATTGCCTAATACTCATATTTGCCAGAATAAAGTCTGTATTCCACATTTCTTCTTTTTGGTAAAAAACCAGTTATACCCTCCAATCATACTTGGAACACCTTTTATTAATGCTATTTATCCGTTTAATAATATAGATAAACATGGTTTTTCTGCTACTTATCAAGATAAAAAGATAAGTTATTCCTTTGTTACAGATCCCGTAACTAGAGATATTAATGCCTTGATTAATATGAAACAAAGGCATGTTAATTCACTACAATTAGAAATTCTTAGTATGAATATATTTGATACTATACAATCTGCAAAAGTTCAGCAGAAGATTAAATTAATTGCTGAAAAAATGGCCGTTGATGTTTGCGCCGATCACCCTAGTGCCTTTTGGAACAGGAAAAGGCATATTGTAACTCTTCCATACGAAGAAACCTTCTCTGAGGATGATATTCCTACTAAATCTCGACCTTGCCAGATGAATGCTGAGCTAGTTGAATTCTGCAAAAACGAGATTGATAGTTTGTTACAAAAGGGTTTGATAAAACCCTCAAAATCTCCTTGGTCATGTTCTGCCTTTTATGTTAATAATGCGGCAGAAAAGGAACGAGGTATTCCTCGCTTAGTCATAAATTATAAACCATTAAATAAACATTTGAAATGGATTAGGTATCCTATCCCTAACAAAAGGGACTTGCTATCCAGATTATATGACGCCAATATATTTTCAAAATTTGATTTAAAATCTGGTTATTGGCAAATTCAAATATTTAAAGAGCATACTTATAGGACTGCTTTTAATGTTCCATTTGGGCAATATGAATGGAATGTTATGCCATTTGGTTTGAAAAATGCCCCTTCTGAATTTCAAAAAATTATGAATGATATTTTTAACTCATATTTGGATTTTATCATCGTTTATATTGACGACATATTGGTATTTTCTAAAACTCTGGAGATGCATATTAAGCATCTTGATATTTTCAAGAAAATTGTTATACAAAACGGTTTAGTAATCTCTAAGCCCAAGATGAGTCTATTCCAAACAAGTGTTCGTTTTCTAGGTCATAATATTTGCCAGGGAAAAATTACCCCAATACAAAGATCTATTGATTTTGCCTCAAAATTTCCTGATGTTATCACTGACAGGACTCAATTACAAAGATTTTTGGGAAGCTTAAATTATATTTCCCCTTTTTATAAAAGTTTGTCACGTGATCTAGCCCCTCTATACGATCGGCTAAAGAAAGATCATAAACACCCTTGGACTAACCAACATACTGAGTTAGTCAAAAGTATTAAGGGGCGTGTTAAATCTTTACCATGTTTAACCCTTGCCAATCCTACTTGGCAAAAGATTATCGAGACAGATGCGTCTAATGTTGGATATGGAGGGATTTTGAAACAAGTAAATCCCAATAATAAGAGTGAATACTTAATAAGATTTCACTCTGGTAAATGGACCGAAGCTCAAAAGAAATACGCTACTGTGGCGCATGAAATGTTAACTATTGTTAAGTGTGTATTAAAATTTCAAGACGACTTATACAACCAAAAGTTTTTGATAAAAACTGATGCTCAATCGGTTAAATACATGTTTGACAAAGATTTTAAGCACGATGCTTCAAAATTAATATTTGCTAGATGGCAGGCTCAGCTAGCACCTTTCGATTTTGAAATACAATACAAAAAAGGAATTGATAATTCCCTTCCGGATTTTCTATCCCGGGAATATTTAGAATAGATTATGAATTATTATACCATGTTTTTGGATGATAAGGTACTAATCACTATTCTTAAAGTGATTAAATTAAATAGAGACTTACAAGAAGTTATACTTGATATTATTATGGCTGACATTATTCAAACAAGGGATGAAGAACACTCTAATTTTCAAGAAGTTATTGATATTCTTCAGTTAATTGAAAATGTGCGTCCCTTCGGTCAAGATGATATCAGCACTAGAATTATGTTATCCTTTTTAATTAATAATGATTTGCAATCACTTTTTAATAATAATGATTTGTAATTTCCGCAGAATGGACCCTTCATGGGTCACCCGGGGCAGAGGTAGGGGAAGATCTTCCCCTAGTAGAACTTATTCTCAGGGATCGTCATACGGATCCTCATCAACCGCTCCAGTAATACAAAGAGGAAAAAAGAGTTTGATAAACTCAAAGGTACCGCATACAGGAGAATCCTCAGGACATTCTATACATCTGGAAGATATTCCAGAAGACAGTCCGTTATACGGACATCTGCAGGCTTATTTAGCATCTAAAAAGCAAAGTGATACTTTTGCTTCAATTGCTAAGGAAGAAGACAATGATGATATCAAGTCATATGAAAAGTTACCAAAAAGAGAAATGATATTTCTCCTTGAAAACTCTGAGATTCAGAGAAAAGAAGAACCGTGGAAAATATTTCAGAGATATCTGATTAATGGATTATACTATCCGGGTGAATCATATAAAACCCGTACCTATTATGAAACTATCCTGATCAGTACAGGTAGTGCAGAATTCCAGCACTTTTCAGGTTATAACACAAATGAAAATGTTTATAACTTTTCAAAAGTCATTATCAAACAGATTATATCTGTTGAAGAATGGGGTATTTCCACAATGAAAGAAAGGCAGATAAGCCTTAATAAATCACCAATGAATTTCACTTATTGGGATTATATTCAAGCATTTGATAGAGTGCTTTATTATAACAATGAAAGACATAAGCATACTTGGTTTATCAAGGTATGCGCTAAGGTATTTACAGGACCTATCCCTAACTGGTTTTTAAACTGGTGGTCATACCATGGTCCTACTACCAAAATTTTGCCTGAACCATTCCTGAAATTATACAAAGAATGGACAAAAGCCTCTCCGTTCTTAACAAATTTATATCACGCAGATCATATCTGCTATTTAGAAAAAATTGATCAGATTTACTTCTTTATTGAATTTTCTATCCCCTGGATCCATAAATGGACCCCGGAAATGGGTTATACGGAAGAACAAATCCCTTGTTTATATAGGGTATTCTACAACAATTTTTGGGACAAATTGATGAAAACTGATCCCAAAACAAAGACGTTATACGGCCAAGAATTATTAGATTCTATAAAAACACAAATTCATTTATATGTGACAGCCCCTCAAAAAAGGATAGTAGAAGAAAGCACTGTTAAACATATTGCTCGGAGAATATCAATCCAAGATGGAGATAAAATGGATTTGATAAATCAATACTTAGAAGGGTTGAAAAGAAATCTGCTCCAATCACTAGATCAGTGTGAAAAATCAGACACTTCAATGAGAAGTGAGACGAGTGGTGATGACCTCGTAGAAGATACTCAACCTATACAGCCAGAAATGATATTATCTGACAGAGAAATTGACAAGGTGGAAGAATTCCTCCAACAGATGCAAAATATGGACAAAAAGAAGACTTGACAGCTTATCAGCCGCCAGGACCCACTTAAACAGTAGATACACTGTTCATCAACAGTAGAAACACTGTTTATCTACAGTAAAAACACTGTGTAGGGACCCAGATGTGGGACCCATTTTACTATTCAAGATTCTTTTTTTTTGTTATTTAAGAATGCTTCTTCATTTGAAGAAGAAGAAGGCCGGAACCCCCCTCTCTCTCGACTTTCTCTCTCCTCTCTCTCTCTCTCAACCAACCCCCTTTGTAAACACTTAGTTCATAGCTTAGTTTGTAAATCGAGTTCAAGAATTAATAAAAGTTTTGAAGTTCATCTTCAGGGCCTTGCTTCTCGGCCTACAAGGTACATATTTATTCTTCTTTCAAGTATTTTTAGTATCTCTCCCTAGCCGTGACTATGTCCGGCTAAACGGATTCATATCTATGTTGAAGCACTAATTTCTCTTGCATATTAACCATGAAGAATCCAGACTCTTTCAAAATATAAAGAAATTTTAATATAGTTTCTTGATTTGGTTCCAAGATGGTGGTACAGTCGGTTCTGGTACTACTCTTATTGGCTTTGCCTTAGTGGCTACGTCTAGCCAGCTGTGACATTAAAGCCCGCTGAAGTTGTCAAAAGGGCTATCTCTTTCACAGTTAGAACTGCTAGACACATGGGCTCCGTAAGAGTATGTATCGGGCTTAGACAGGCCCCTTGCTTGGGTAAAAGGATATAGATCCTTCCATACAGTCATTAAACTATAATAGAATTTCCGTATATTTCGAATCCTTATTGGTCGTGCGGACTACCGCCAACCTTTAAAAGTGTACTAAAGCAGCTAGATCTGGATGGCCGTGCGGACTACCGCCCGCCTACCTAGATCCTGGTGTAAAATGGTATCAGAGCCTAGGAATTTTCATGGTAATTGTGTAATAGATATGAAAGATTCAACATAGATATGAAGCTTTTGGAATGGATCTGGGAGAAACAAGTACTAAAAGTACTAGACTTGAAGAGGTAGATATACCTCAAAACCTTGATTTGTTAAATAAATGGACAATTCCTAAAGTTTCTATAAAAACCATTTATGATTATGGTTGGTTTGATAAACTTTCTTCTAAACAATTGATAAAAACGACTGAACAGTCTTTAGCATTAAATTCATCTGAACAGACTATTCGTTTGTTAAACAAGCATGATATTGATTTATATAAACATCATTACCATTATGTGCATATTGGTATGGTTCAAATTGCTTTTAAACCTTTAACCCTTAAAGGGTTACCAGAGACCTTCTTAGCAGCTCTTAGAGATGCTAGAAATCTGAATTTCAGACAGTCTCTAATGGGTTCGATAGAATCTACAGTGGCTTATGGTCCAGTATATTTTAATACTCAACCCAATTTGCAACTATCTCTTTCTGATGTTAATATTCTTGATGCTTTAACTTTAAATGTGAAAACGCATGGTTATAATTATGCGCCTGGTTCTGAACTTATATGTCTGTCCTATAGGATTTATTTCAAATTATTATCTACTTTAAATCCGAAATGTAAGTTATACGATACTTCGGATCAGACCATATTGGTCGAAACCAATTTTGCAAAGTCCAAGGTCACCACTAGGAGACCTATCAGATGGGAGGAAATTAATTTTCCGACTACATGGACTTTAAATTCTGTTATATCCCCAAGTCAGATTACTAACGACTTGTCAAATACTGAATTTTCGCATGTCACTCAAAATCCGGATGGTAGGATTTGTATTCAATTTGATGATAAGTCTACTATTTATAATAGACATTCTTTTTCTAATCACAGACTTCTACCTGCTATGCAACATATTTCCCCTGTTGAACCAGTTTACGGTCCAGCTCGCAATCGTGCGGCTTCTTTACACACTATTGCTAGTGATTATCCCGATACCAAAGATAAGAGGGTTGAAAGGGTTAAGATTAACCCTCAAACAAATATTGTTCAAGATAATGACAATATTTCAGATAAGGATATTCCTTCTCTATCTGAGATGGATTTCGACCCCAATAATATTTAATGATTCCACACCAAATTGATTTTAGCCCAGGTTCCCGGGCCCGTATTTATATTCAAAAAGAATTTTTTAGTGAAAAATGGAACCAGTTTAAAACATGGTTTTTTGATACTTATAGTAAAGAGGATTTGAGTAATATATCTCAAGAATTTTATGAAACTTGTGCCTTACATAATCAAATTATGTATTTTGTTCCTTGGTTTATAACAACTTATTTACCTCTTTATATAAAGGTATTAGAAAGATCTTATAAAGACGGGAGTGGTAATATTACTAAAGCAATTTATCCGCCTCAGGCTCCCTTTATTTTACCTAATAATACTGGTATTACTTTCACTGCCTTTCAAAAATTTATTGATGATAATGTGGCAGCTATTAGTATTGCAGAAATTAATAAATTGATTTCTCAAAACAATTATTTGGGTTTATATGTTAAAATTTTAGGAGAACATATTGGTTCTCTTGATAAAAAACTTGATGATTTGACTATTTTAATAAAAAAAATGGGTACTAAGAAAGGACCAACTGATATTGCCTCCACTTCAGGAAGTAAAACAGCTGATCAAAACATTCTTACCCATATTCAAAGACCTCCTGAGATTCAGGATTTTAAATTTAAATCTCTTGATGACTTAGCTCAGCTTTTAGATAAAAAGCTTTCTGGTTTAAATATTAGACCTATTGATTTATCAAAAAATTTTGCTGATAAAATGGAGACCGTTTCTGATTATAAAACTGAGACTTGGTCAGAGTTTAATAAACTCAAAGGGATTGTTAAACAAAATCATAGGTATGCTGATAAACCGAGAATGCAGACCTATTATTATCCTCGTCCTACTCCTCAAGATGTGTTGATTGAGGAACGAGATTGGAATCAGACTAATACGTCTTATAACGGTTCCGAAATTTATGAATGGAATCTTGATGGTCTAACTGATAGACAATTAACCATTCTCGTACACAGAATGCTCATGTATTCGACTATCTGTAAAAGTGTTAAAAATACAGATAGAACTATTTGCAAAATGATTATTGCAGGTTTTACTGGCCAACTTCGTGGCTGGTGGGATAATCATTTATCTGTAGAGGAAAAGGCGTTCGTTATAAATGCTACGGCAACCGACGAAGGTGTTGATAACATAGGTATGGCTCTAGTAGTGGGCAGAGAGGATGCAGTCTATACTCTTATCCTTACAATTTTAGAGCATTTCAACGGTAGATTTACCTCAAACCATCAGACCGTCCGAACTTTACTTAATGGACTTAGATGTAAGACCCTTAGTGAGTTTAGATGGTATAAAGATACTTTTATGAGTAGAGTTATGGAACTACCCGAGAATAGATATGAGCACTGGAAAGCCAAGTTTATAGACGGCCTCCCTTCCTTATTTGCTGAAAGAGTAAGGAATGTGTTAAAGGGTAGTTGCGGAGAGATTCTGTATAATAATTACACCTATGGTAAGCTTATAGGTGTTTGTACAGAAGAAGGTCTTAAATTATGTAATGAGCTAAGACTTTCTAGACAGCTTAAGATAGATAAGCTTAAAGAAAGGTCCCAAGTAGGTGACTTTTGTACCCAGTTTGGTTTACCCGGAACTTCCACTCAAAATAGGAAGAAGAAAACCAAATATCATAGGTACCCTAACTCGGATAGCCCGTATAAGAAAAAGAGGTCTAGATATAGGCCTAAGGAAGAACGTGATACTAGAAAAGCGAACAGGAAATCTACTCGATTTGCGAAGAATAGATCCAAACGTGATCTCGCTGATATTAAGTGTTATAAGTGTGGAAAGTTTGGTCATATTTCTCCAAACTGCAAGCTTCAAAAGCTAAAAACCTTAGAACTCGATGATGAGTTACACGATAAGGTTTATGGCTTGTTATACACTTCGGGATCAGAATCTGACTATTACTCAGAGACTGAATCTGAAGCTGAAGTTGAGTTAATTGATTTTTCTGATAATAATAAAAATGTTGATACTGCTTGCACTGCTTGCAAAGGTGATATTTGTGCTTGTGATAGTGACGAATTTTATAAATTGAAATCACAATTTGATGATCTTAATATAAAAACTATTACATCTGACAATGTAATAGAACTTTTAAAAGAAGTTACTGATGAAAAACTTCGTGAAAAAATTATTACTTTAGCTGCAAGTTCAAGTTCTAGTAGTTCAAAAACTGTTGAAAAATACAAAAACGAATTTGAACACTTTGCACCATATTCTTTATCTGAGATAAATAGAAGACTTCAAAAGTCCAGTACTCCAAGTCGAGATACTTCTTTTGATGATTTAAAAGAAGAAATCGAAAATTTGAAAAGAGATATTAAGTCTCTTAAGCAAAATCAAATGATTTGCGATCACCGGATTACTCAAATTGAGAAAAATAATTCTCTACCTGAATCTTCGACTAAAGGATTTTCTGATTTTTCTAATGATAAAGGAAAAGAAATTTCTGATGAAAAATCTGATTTATTTTTAGGAATGATGCAAATTGTTACTGCACACAAATGGTATATTAAATGTACTATTTTAATTGATAATAATTTTTCTATAACTGATATAGCTATGATTGATAGTGGTGCAGATGTAAGCTGCATTCAGGAAGGATTGATTCCTACTAGATATTTTCAAAAGACTACTCATTTGGTGAAATCCGCTTCTGGTCATGCTTTAGATATAGAGTACAAATTGCCTAATACTCATATTTGCCAGAATAAAGTCTGTATTCCACATTTCTTCTTTTTGGTAAAAAACCAGTTATACCCTCCAATCATACTTGGAACACCTTTTATTAATGCTATTTATCCGTTTAATAATATAGATAAACATGGTTTTTCTGCTACTTATCAAGATAAAAAGATAAGTTATTCCTTTGTTACAGATCCCGTAACTAGAGATATTAATGCCTTGATTAATATGAAACAAAGGCATGTTAATTCACTACAATTAGAAATTCTTAGTATGAATATATTTGATACTATACAATCTGCAAAAGTTCAGCAGAAGATTAAATTAATTGCTGAAAAAATGGCCGTTGATGTTTGCGCCGATCACCCTAGTGCCTTTTGGAACAGGAAAAGGCATATTGTAACTCTTCCATACGAAGAAACCTTCTCTGAGGATGATATTCCTACTAAATCTCGACCTTGCCAGATGAATGCTGAGCTAGTTGAATTCTGCAAAAACGAGATTGATAGTTTGTTACAAAAGGGTTTGATAAAACCCTCAAAATCTCCTTGGTCATGTTCTGCCTTTTATGTTAATAATGCGGCAGAAAAGGAACGAGGTATTCCCCGCTTAGTCATAAATTATAAACCATTAAATAAACATTTGAAATGGATTAGGTATCCTATCCCTAACAAAAGGGACTTGCTATCCAGATTATATGACGCCAATATATTTTCAAAATTTGATTTAAAATCTGGTTATTGGCAAATTCAAATATTTAAAGAGCATACTTATAGGACTGCTTTTAATGTTCCATTTGGGCAATATGAATGGAATGTTATGCCATTTGGTTTGAAAAATGCCCCTTCTGAATTTCAAAAAATTATGAATGATATTTTTAACTCATATTTGGATTTTATCATCGTTTATATTGACGACATATTGGTATTTTCTAAAACTCTGGAGATGCATATTAAGCATCTTGATATTTTCAAGAAAATTGTTATACAAAACGGTTTAGTAATCTCTAAGCCCAAGATGAGTCTATTCCAAACAAGTGTTCGTTTTCTAGGTCATAATATTTGCCAGGGAAAAATTACCCCAATACAAAGATCTATTGATTTTGCCTCAAAATTTCCTGATGTTATCACTGACAGGACTCAATTACAAAGATTTTTGGGAAGCTTAAATTATATTTCCCCTTTTTATAAAAGTTTGTCACGTGATCTAGCCCCTCTATACGATCGGCTAAAGAAAGATCATAAACACCCTTGGACTAACCAACATACTGAGTTAGTCAAAAGTATTAAGGGGCGTGTTAAATCTTTACCATGTTTAACCCTTGCCAATCCTACTTGGCAAAAGATTATCGAGACAGATGCGTCTAATGTTGGATATGGAGGGATTTTGAAACAAGTAAATCCCAATAATAAGAGTGAATACTTAATAAGATTTCACTCTGGTAAATGGACCGAAGCTCAAAAGAAATACGCTACTGTGGCGCATGAAATGTTAACTATTGTTAAGTGTGTATTAAAATTTCAAGACGACTTATACAACCAAAAGTTTTTGATAAAAACTGATGCTCAATCGGTTAAATACATGTTTGACAAAGATTTTAAGCACGATGCTTCAAAATTAATATTTGCTAGATGGCAGGCTCAGCTAGCACCTTTCGATTTTGAAATACAATACAAAAAAGGAATTGATAATTCCCTTCCGGATTTTCTATCCCGGGAATATTTAGAATAGATTATGAATTATTATACCATGTTTTTGGATGATAAGGTACTAATCACTATTCTTAAAGTGATTAAATTAAATAGAGACTTACAAGAAGTTATACTTGATATTATTATGGCTGACATTATTCAAACAAGGGATGAAGAACACTCTAATTTTCAAGAAGTTATTGATATTCTTCAGTTAATTGAAAATGTGCGTCCCTTCGGTCAAGATGATATCAGCACTAGAATTATGTTATCCTTTTTAATTAATAATGATTTGCAATCACTTTTTAATAATGATTTGTAATTTCCGCAGAATGGACCCTTCATGGGTCACCCGGGGCAGAGGTAGGGGAAGATCTTCCCCTAGTAGAACTTATTCTCAGGGATCGTCATACGGATCCTCATCAACCGCTCCAGTAATACAAAGAGGAAAAAAGAGTTTGATAAACTCAAAGGTACCGCATACAGGAGAATCCTCAGGACATTCTATACATCTGGAAGATATTCCAGAAGACAGTCCGTTATACGGACATCTGCAGGCTTATTTAGCATCTAAAAAGCAAAGTGATACTTTTGCTTCAATTGCTAAGGAGGAAGACAATGATGATATCAAGTCATATGAAAAGTTACCAAAAAGAGAAATGATATTTCTCCTTGAAAACTCTGAGATTCAGAGAAAAGAAGAACCGTGGAAAATATTTCAGAGATATCTGATTAATGGATTATACTATCCGGGTGAATCATATAAAACCCGTACCTATTATGAAACTATCCTGATCAGTACAGGTAGTGCAGAATTCCAGCACTTTTCAGGTTATAACACAAATGAAAATGTTTATAACTTTTCAAAAGTCATTATCAAACAGATTATATCTGTTGAAGAATGGGGTATTTCCACAATGAAAGAAAGGCAGATAAGCCTTAATAAATCACCAATGAATTTCACTTATTGGGATTATATTCAAGCATTTGATAGAGTGCTTTATTATAACAATGAAAGACATAAGCATACTTGGTTTATCAAGGTATGCGCTAAGGTATTTACAGGACCTATCCCTAACTGGTTTTTAAACTGGTGGTCATACCATGGTCCTACTACCAAAATTTTGCCTGAACCATTCCTGAAATTATACAAAGAATGGACAAAAGCCTCTCCGTTCTTAACAAATTTATATCACGCAGATCATATCTGCTATTTAGAAAAAATTGATCAGATTTACTTCTTTATTGAATTTTCTATCCCCTGGATCCATAAATGGACCCCGGAAATGGGTTATACGGAAGAACAAATCCCTTGTTTATATAGGGTATTCTACAACAATTTTTGGGACAAATTGATGAAAACTGATCCCAAAACAAAGACGTTATACGGCCAAGAATTATTAGATTCTATAAAAACACAAATTCATTTATATGTGACAGCCCCTCAAAAAAGGATAGTAGAAGAAAGCACTGTTAAACATATTGCTCGGAGAATATCAATCCAAGATGGAGATAAAATGGATTTGATAAATCAATACTTAGAAGGGTTGAAAAGAAATCTGCTCCAATCACTAGATCAGTGTGAAAAATCAGACACTTCAATGAGAAGTGAGACGAGTGGTGATGACCTCGTAGAAGATACTCAACCTATACAGCCAGAAATGATATTATCTGACAGAGAAATTGACAAGGTGGAAGAATTCCTCCAACAGATGCAAAATATGGACAAAAAGAAGACTTGACAGCTTATCAGCCGCCAGGACCCACTTAAACAGTAGATACACTGTTCATCAACAGTAGAAACACTGTTTATCTACAGTAAAAACACTGTGTAGGGACCCAGATGTGGGACCCATTTTACTATTCAAGATTCTTTTTTTTTGTTATTTAAGAATGCTTCTTCATTTGAAGAAGAAGAAGGCCGGAACCCCCCTCTCTCTCGACTTTCTCTCTCCTCTCTCTCTCTCTCAACCAACCCCCTTTGTAAACACTTAGTTCATAGCTTAGTTTGTAAATCGAGTTCAAGAATTAATAAAAGTTTTGAAGTTCATCTTCAGGGCCTTGCTTCTCGGCCTACAAGGTACATATTTATTCTTCTTTCAAGTATTTTTAGTATCTCTCCCTAGCCGTGACTATGTCCGGCTAAACGGATTCATATCTATGTTGAAGCACTAATTTCTCTTGCATATTAACCATGAAGAATCCAGACTCTTTCAAAATATAAAGAAATTTTAATATAGTTTCTTGATTTGGTTCCAAGATGGTGGTACAGTCGGTTCTGGTACTACTCTTATTGGCTTTGCCTTAGTGGCTACGTCTAGCCAGCTGTGACATTAAAGCCCGCTGAAGTTGTCAAAAGGGCTATCTCTTTCACAGTTAGAACTGCTAGACACATGGGCTCAGTAAGAGTATGTATCGGGCTTAGACAGGCCCCTTGCTTGGGTAAAAGGATATAGATCCTTCCATACAGTCATTAAACTATAATAGAATTTCCGTATATTTCGAATCCTTATTGGTCGTGCGGACTACCGCCAACCTTTAAA